>NC_044555.1:8436094-8736094 GCF_007565055.1 Rhinopithecus roxellana
ACAATGAGATCACTTGGACTCGGGAAGGGGAACATCACACACTGGGGCCTATCATGGGGAGGGGGGAGGGGAGAGGGATTGCATTGGGAGTTATACATGATATAAATAATGAAGTGATGGGTGCTGACGAGTTGATGGGTGCAGCACACCAACATGGCACATGTATACATATGTAACAAACCTGCACGTTATGCACATGTACCCTAGAACTTAAAGTATAATAAAATAAATAATTAAATAAATAAATAAATAAAAATAAAAATAAAAAACTTAATTTACTTAAATGGAAAAAAAAAAAAGAAAGTGCAGAGATGATTCCATGTTAATTTAGATTTAACCTTTAAAATCAGATAATTATGGTGATGTATGTTATTTCAGCCAATGAAAAATATGAAAAACTCCCCAGATAATTTTGTGTATCTATAATCACACCCAGTGAGAAAAATATATTATCAAAAAAAAAAAAAAATAGTTTTTCACAACCCTAAGACTACAATTCAAACCTAATCACTTATCTACTATTCTTTCCATTGCCTCATATGCTTTTCCTCCCCTCTGATGCATCTGATGCTCCTCAATACATTGCTCTGCAATGACATTACTTTCATGTTTCTCCCTTTGAAAATGAAACCTTCCACTCCTATTGCTATTGAGTTCCAACCACAGTGTAACTATGTACCCACAATACACCATGATCTCCTACAGAAATGTTAGTCTCTTTTAACTAATCTCTCCGTCACTCCCTGTTCAATATGTTGAAAATGTCTCCAGGTATTAATTGTTTAGAATTCTAAGCAAATAACAAAAAGCTGATTAAAAGTCTACCTATTCATCCCCAACCTATCTTATGTTCAAGGTGGGGAAGATTAAACACAGAGAGATGTGCCCAAAGTTATCCAGCAAGTTTCGCAGCAGATTCAGGAAAAAACCTGGGTCCCCTGACTTCTAATCTAGTGTGCTATCCTTTATCCCAAGATGCCTCAACTGGAAGACTTATCTATGGCTTCAGGCCAGAAGCCCAGCCTCCTTTGACATTATCATACCTCTGTCTTACAATCCAAGGGTCAGAAATCTTGGATCTCACCTCGAAAGTGACTGTTCACTTGACAGCTAACTAACCAGGTACCAGGTTCCCAGGGCACCATCTCGGCAGTCACAAAGGTGGCTGGAAAGATCTGAGCCACATCAGTGTGGTGTCCACGGGTAGTCAGCATCTGTCCATGGAAAAATGCTGTGTGGACATCAACTTCATTGCCCATGCCAAACAAGTGCCAGGCCACACGTCTCTGGGCACACATGTTCAGCTCTGGTAAATTCCCAAAAACAAAGCCATTGATTGCTGCAAAAGAAAACCAAAGGAAAATATCAAGATTAGGAAAGGACACCCGAATGGAAGAAGCCTTACCATTTGACAATAATAGATAACATTTAAATGAGGCTATAAAGAGCACACTGTGTTGACCACATCTTCTTTAAATCTCAAAAACATCCCTTAGAAATAGGCAGATATCATTAGTCTCATTAAAAAAAAAGAGAGAGGAGAGAGAGAGAGAGAGAGAAAACCAAGGCTTAGAGAGGTGGAAGTTACTTCTTTCCCAATGCCACAGAGCTAATAAATTCTTAAAGCCAATATTCCAAACTAGAAATGTGAAGAAGCTCTCTAAGGAATTTAGCTATTTTGCAGGCTATTCCTTCAGGGTGGTTTCATTCTAAAAATTTCAACAGGACAATTGTCAATTTGGCTAATTGGCTGACTAATTAACATGGCTATTATAATCAATTGGTATAAAATTCAAGAGAAAGTTGAGCTGTCCAAGCCATCCTTTACATCTTCCTTCTGAATTTCCGCCTCCTTTTGGGGCTGTATGGTTTTTAGCCCACCCCTGTCACCAATGGTCATTAAATGACTTCCTTAATGAAATAAAAACAAAATCGACTTGTTTATATTCTTAAAATCAGTTCACTATTTATGCCTCAGATCTTCTGTGCCTTTAGTTTCTTTTTTAATTTAATTAATATGGCCATTGCCCTTATAGACATAAGCACAGAGTAGGATGGGAGATATAAACAAGGTAGCTTAAAAGCAACCATTTTTCTCCTCAAAGTGGATAATTTTGCTAACTTCTTCCTTTTTAAAACAAATCAATATTAATTAATTGTATCAGTGGGAAACCCACAGCAAAGTAATTGAGTATATACTATATAACTTTAGGCTGTGTGCTATTCCACAGGCCATCATCAGCCTATGTGGTATTCCACATTATGAGGCAGAATAGCCTAATGGCAAGAGCACAATCTATGCAGTCAGAGAGATCAGTGTTGGAATTTTATCTGTGCCATTTATCTGCTGCATAATCTTAGGAGCCTTGGTGTCCTCACATGTAAAACAGGGAAGAGCCATCTACTACTCCTTGTCCTTGTGATGACTAAAAAGGACTATGTACGTGAAAGCATCCACCAAATACTAGGCCCAGTGGATACCCTCCAACAATGTTCCCTGTCACAATGTGGCCACCTTTTCCCAACTCACCATGCATCTTATTGCTCTCCTGAAATGTCTCATCTTCTTTGTCCACTGAAGCAGGGTCTGAGCAGTAAGTGGCAATGTTCTCATCGAGATGCCAACTGAGGTTCTCATCCACCACACTGAAGAGCAGGAAGAAATCATGATCTACATCCCGCCGTTGAGGAGGGGAGTTCCCATCCAGGGCTCCTAGAGCAAGTGAGAAAGTTTCCCTTGAGAAAATCCTTTCCTTAACAATAGTAAGCTGAAAGGGGTACTCATAAGAAAGGAATGGAAAGAGAGGGGCCTTAAGAATCTGTAAGCAACAGAAAAGCAGATATAACCCTCTTGGGTTAATTTCCATTTCCGAACTCCCCATTTAAAACCACCAATTCAATTGAGCCTAGGACTTGATGTTAAGACACATGGGATCTACAATAATTCCCTCCCACCATCCCTGCCTATGTCTTCAACCCAGGGCCTGAACCTGACCACATTCCTGCCACCCTCTGGTCTTCAAGTCTGACTTTTCCTGGAGAATGTCCTATTACCAGCAAAATCCTCCCAAACCCTGATGACCACACTTTCAATCTTATCCATATCTAAACTCTTACCACATATCTGATTTCAATGTGACTTGACTCCTATAATGACTAATTTGAGATTTAAAAATGAAGCAACAAAAAATAAAAAGGAGAAAAGTTTGGTGTTTTGTTGTTTTAAATAACAATAATTTTTAAAAAGGTTCCTAGGATCATCATGGTGGACAAGAGTCAGGACTAGATTGCAGCTCAGACTTGGACAGACAGAGCAGCATGTGGAGGCTTGCATCATGAATTTTAGCTCCAGCATCCTGCATGAACATACCAGGAATCCCAAGAGGACCCACAGACCCTCTGAAGGAAATGGACTGCTCCTGCAGGACACGGGAGACACCCCAAATACTGAGCTGATATTCACAGCAGAGAGACCCATACACAGTTCGCATCACAGGATTCTGTGCAGACAACCTCCAGTATCAGTCCAGAGTCAGGTAGACTGGCTGGGTGGCTAGACCCAAAAGAGAGATAACAATCACTGGAGCTCAGCTCACAGGAAGCCGCTTCCATAAAAAAGAAGGGAGAGATCAAGGGGACACCCTTTGAGACAAAAGAATCTGAAGAACAGCCTTGAGCCCTAGACCTTCCCTCTGACAGAGCCCACCCAAATGAGAAGGAACCAGAAACCCAAATCAGGTAATACGACAAAACAAGGTTCTTTAACACCCCCAAAAAATCACGCTAGCTCACCAACAATGGATTCAAACCAAGAAAAAAAAAAAAAAAAAAAAAATCCCTGATTTACCTGAAAAAGAATTCAAGAGGTTAGCTATTAAGCTAATCAGGAAGGCACCAGAGAAAGGTGAAGCCTAATGAAAGGAAATAAAGATAAAACAACAACAACTACAAAAATAAGAAGTGAAGGTAGAAATATTCAAGGAAATAGATAGCATAAAGAAAAAACAATCAAAACTTCAGGAAACATTGGACATACTTATAGAAATGCAAAATCCTCTGGAAAGTCTCAGCAATAGAACTGAACAAGTAGAAGAAAAAAATTCGAAGGCTGATGACAAGGTCTTCAAATTAACCCAATCCAACAAAGACAAAGAAAAAAGAATAAGAAAACATGAACAAAGCCTCCAAGAAGTCTGGGATTATGTTAAATGACCAAACTTAAGAATAATTGGTATTCCCGAGGAAGAAGGGAATTCTTTTTTTTTTTTTTAATTATACTTTAAGTTCTAGGGTACATGTGCATTACATGCAGGTTTGTTACATATGTATACTTGTGCCATGTTGGTGTGCTGCACCCATCAACTCGTCAGCACCCATCAATTCATCATTTATATCAGGTATAACTCCCAGTGCAATCCCTCCCCCCTCCCCCCTCCCCATGATAGGCCCCCGTGTGTGATGTTCCAGAATTCTAAAAGTTTGGAAAACATACTTGGAGGAGTAATAGGGGAAAACTTCCCTGGTCTTCCTAGAGACCTAGACATCCAAATACAAGAAGCACAAAGAACACCTGGGAAATTCATCACAAAAACATTATCACCTAGGCACATTGTCATCAGGCTATATAAAGTTAAGACAAAGAAGGAAAGAATCTTAAGAGCTGTGATACAAAAACACTAGGTCACCTATAAAGGAAAACCTATCAGATAAACAGCATATTTCTCAGCAGAAACCCTACAGGCTAGAAGGGATTGTGGCTCTATCTTCAGCTTCCTCAAACAAAACAATTACCAGCCAAGAATTTTTTATCAAGGACAACTAAGCATCATATATGAAGGAAAGATACAGTCTTTTTCAGACAAACATATGCTGAGAGAATTTGCCACTACCAAGCCACCACTACAAGAACTGCTAAAATGAGTTCTAAATATTTAAAAAATCCAGAAAGTACATAAAAATGGAACCTCTTGAAAGCATAAATCAATCACACAGGACCTATGAAACAAAAATAAAATTTAAAAAGCAAAAACAAAAAAATTAAAAAAAAAAAAAAAAAACCCAAGGTACACAGGCAACAAATAGCACGATGAATGCAATGGTACCTCATATCTCAATACTAACACTGAATGTAAATGGCCTAAATGCCCCACTTTAAAAATACAAAAATGCAAAATGGATAAGAAGTCACCAACCATCTCCTGCTTCAGGAGACTCACCTAACACATAAGGACTCACATAAACTTAAAGTCAAGGGGTGGAAAAAGGTATTTCATGCAAAAGGAAACCAAAAGTGAGTAGGAGAAGCTATTCTCATATCAGACAAAACAAACATGAAAGCAACAACAGTTAAAAGGGACAAAGAGGGACATTATATAATGGTAAAAGACCTTGTCCAACAGGAAAATATTACAATCCTAAATATATATGCACCTAACACTGGAGCTCCCAAATTTATAAAACAGTTACTAATAGACTTAAGAAATGCCATACACAGCAACACAATAGTGGGAGACTTCAATACTCCACTGGCAGCACTAGACAGGTCACCAAGGCAGAAAGTCAACAAAGAAACAACGGACTTAAACTATACCTTGGAACAAATAGGCTTAACAGATATATACAGAATATTTCATCCAACAAACGCAGATTACACACTCTATTCAACCGCTCATGGAACTTTCTCCAAGATATATAATATGATAGGCAATAAAACAAGACTCAATAAATTTAAGAAAATTGAAATTATATCAAGCACTCTCTCGGATCACAGTAGAATAAAACTGGAAATCAACTCTGAAAGGAACCTTCAAAACCATGGAAATAAATGGAAATTAATCTGTTCCTGAATAAGCATTGGGCAAAAAATGAAATCAAGATGGAAATTTAAAAACTCTTCGATCTGACTGACAATAATAACACAACGTATAAAAGCCTCTGTGATAGAGCAAGAGTGATGCTAAGAGGGAAGTTCATAGCTCTAAACGCCTACATTAAAAAGATTGAAAGAGTGCAAACTGACGTTCTAAGGTCACACCTCAAGGAACTACAGAAACAAGAACAAACCAAACCCAAACACTAGAGATGAAAGGAAATAACCAAGATCAGAGAAGAACTAAAGGAAATTGAAACAAAACAAAACAAAAAAATACAAAAGATAAATGAAACAAAAAGCTGATTCTTTGAAAAAAAAATAAATAAAATTGATATACCACTAGCAAGATTAACCAAGAAAAGAAGAGAGAAAATCCAAATGACCTCATTAAGAAATCAAAGGGGAGATATTACAAATGACACCACAGACATACAAAAGATTCAAGGCTACTATGAACACCTTTATGCACATAAACTAGAAACTCAAAAGAGATGGATAAATTCCTGTAAAAATACAATCCTTCTAGATTAAACCACCAAGAATTAGATACCTTGAATACACCAGTAACAAGCAGCAAGATTAAAATGGCAGTTAAAAAATTACCAACCAAAAGACTAGATGGATTCACAGTGGAATTCTACCAGACGTTCAAAGAAGAATTGGTACCAATCCTTTTGACACTATTTCACAAGAAAGAGAAAGAAGAAATTCTCCTTAATTGATTCTATGCAGCCAGCATCACCCCAATACCAAAACCAGGAAAGAACATAACCAGAAAAGAAAACTAGGACCGATATCTCTGATGAACATAGGTCTTAAAATTCTTAGCAAAATACTAGCTAATGGAATCCAACAACATATCAAAAAGATAATCCACTGTGATCAAGTGGGTTTCATACTAACTTGATGGGTATGAAAGGGATGCAAGAATGATTTAACATATTCAAGTCAATATATGTGATGCACCACGTGAACAGAATTTTTTAAAAATCACATGATCCTCACAATAGATGCAGAAAATGCATTTGACAAAATCCAACATTCCTTTATGATTAAAACTCTCAGCAAAATTTATATACAAGGGACAAACTCCAATATAATAAAAGCCATATGTGACAAACCCACAGCCAATACTATACTGAATGTGGAAAACTTGAAAGCATTCCCTTTGAGACCTGGAATAAGACAAGGATGCCCACTCTCACCACTCCTCTTCAACTTAGTACTGGAAGTCCTAGCCAGAGCAATCAGACAAGAGAAAGAAATAAAGGACATCCAAATCTGTAAAGAGGAAGTCAAACTGTCACTGTTTGCTGATGATATGGTAGTTTACCTTGAAAACTCTAAATTGGACTCCTCCAGAAAGCTGCTAGAACTGATAAAAGAATTCAGCAAAGTTTCTGGATATAAGATGAATGTACACAAATCTGTCTCTCTTCTATACACTACCAGTGACCAAGCAGAGAATCAAATCAAGAACTCAACCCCTTTTACAATAGCTGCAAAAACAAACAAACAAATAAACAAACAAATAAATAAATAAATACTTAGGACTATACATAACTGAGGAGGTGGAAGACCTCTACAAGAAGAACTACAAAACACTGCCAAAAGAAATCATAGATGACACAAACAAATGGAAACATCCCTGCTCATGGATGGTTAGGATCAATATTGTGAAAATAACCACACTGCCAAAAGCGATCTACAAATTCAATGCAATTCCCATCAAAATACCACCATCATTCTTCACAGAATTAGAAAAACAATTCTAAAATTCATACAGAACCAAAAAAGTGTCCGCATAGCCAAAGCAAGACTAAGCACAAAGAACAAATCTGGAGGCATCACACTACCTGATTTCAAACTATACTATAAGGCCATTTCACCAAAACAGCATGGTACTGGTATAAAAATAGGCACTTGGACCAATGGAACAGAATAGAGAACTCAGAAATAAACCCAAATACTTACAGCCAACTGAACTTTGACAGGGCAAACAAAAACATAAAGTAGAGTAAAGACACCCTTTTCAACAAATGGTACTGAGATAATTGGCTAGCACATGTAAGAGAAAGAAACTGGATCCTTTTCTCTCACCTTATACAAAAATAAAATCAAGATGAATTAAGGACTTAAATATAAAACCTAAAACTATAAAAATTCTAGAAGAAAACATTAGATAAATCCTTCTAGACATTGGCTTAGGCAAGGATTTCATGAGTAAAACCCAAAGGCAAATGCAGTAAAAACAAAGAAAAATAGTTGGGACTTAATTAAACTAAAGAGTTTTTGCATGCCAACAGGAACAGTCAGCAGAGTAAACAGACAACCCACAGAGTGGGAAAAAATCTTCACAATCCATACGTCTGACAAAGGACTAATATCCAGAATCTACAGTGAACTCAAACAAATCAACAAGAAAAAAACAAATGAACAATCTCATCAAAAAGTGGGCTAAGAACAGGAATAGACAATTCTCACAACAAGATATATAAATGGTCAACAAACATATGAAAAAATCCTCAACATTACTAACGATTAGCGAAATGCAAGTCAAAACCACAGTGCGCTACCACCTTACTCTTGCAAGAATGACCATAATCAAAAAATCAAAAAACAGTAGATGTTGGCTTGGATGTGGCAAACAGGGAACAGTTACTTCTACATTGCTGGTGGAAATGTAAACTAGTGGAGCCACATGGAAAACAGTGTGGAGATTGCTTAATGAACTAAAAGTAGAATTACCATTTGATCCAGCAATCCCACTACTGGGTATCTACCCAGAGGAAAAGAAGTCATTATACAAAAAAGATACTTGCACATGCATGTTTATAGTGGCACAATTCACAATTGCAAAATCAATCATGGAACGAACTCAGATACCCATCAATCAACAAGTGAATAAAGAAACTGTGGTATATATATATATATACGATCGACTAACTCAGCCATAAAAAGGAATGAATTAATGGCATTTGCAGTGACCTGGATGAGATTGAAGACTATTATTCTAGGTGAAGTAACTCAAGAATGGAAAACTAAACATTGTATGTTCTCACTGACATGTGGGAGCTAAGCTATGAGGGTGCAAAGGAATAAGAATGATACAATGGACTTTAGGGATTTGGAAAAAAGGCTGGCAGGTGGGCTAGGGATAAAAGGCTACAAATAGGGTGTAGTGTATAGTGCTCAGGAGATAGGTGCAACAAAATCTCACAAATCACCGCTGAAGAACTTACTCATGTAACCAAATACCACCTGCACCACAATAACCTATTGAAAAAAAAAATTGTTCCTAACCCACAAACAAAGAAAAAAGTAATGAAATTGAAAAAAAAAATAGTGGAAAGTCAGTTTAGCAGAGATTTTCCTTGCTAATAAACAAGAGTGCTGAATTAGCACTCCTCAAGCTGCTGCCCAATATATAGGTGGTTCAACCATACCACTGCTACCCCTAGATGTCCCAAACGGCACCTCATAGCTTATCCTTGGGACTTGTACCTCTTTTACAGGTGATGAGAGGCCCAATTAGGCCAGTTGCAATGTCTCGTGGAGCATCTACATGAGAATGGTAGATCCAGGTGAGGCACGCTGGGTCAGCATCTGTGGGTGCATGGCTTTCTGGAATGGTCCAGTTGTAGATATGACTGCCCCCCGGGGGAACAGAGTCATCAGCTTTCAGTGGCCCAGAGGAGCCATCTGGGTATAGGGAACCTAGAAATGAAATTGCACATGCCCAGGCCCAGAATAAGTGAGGGACCGTGGCAAATACATAAATTAAGACACAGCTGACATGTAGAACCCTAGGTCTGGTCTTATAAAATGTAGCATTCTAATGACCTGCATAGTGTTCCTCGCAACCTAAGGAGAGCACAGATTTAGGTAACATTTAACCTAAAAAATCCAGTCCTCACATTAACAATGGGTGGAAAGGTTGTAGCCACTTGAAAAGTTCTATGGCTAGGAAAAGTACAGCTCGGCCTAATCTGGTAATGCCATAGCATAAAGCTGGTGGCATAGAAGCAAGGAAGAAGACAGGATTCCCTCCCTTCAAAAACTCACTTAAAAAAAAAAAAAAAAAAAAGCAGGCAATCACATAATTTCAGTCTACAGTCAACTTAATGAATAGTTGGTTCACTTCTCCATTGTATGGAAGAGAAAACTAAGGAAAAGTAACTTGTCCAGGATTATACAGGGATTTAGTGGCCCAGCCAGAGTCTTCTGACTTCCCTTTCTATTCCTCTCACTCACTGTTGTCAGTATTATAAATCAATGGGCCAGGAATAAGGGAAGTAGAGATAAATAAGCTGAACTCCCCTTTAGGGAAAAACGAAATGGAACTTTCAGAAGACTGTGACACTAGGATGACAATCCTTCACATTTATAGCATTCTCTTTTCTTTTCATAGAATATTCAAATATTCTATGGAGATGCCATTCAAATAGTTCCTTGTGTTAAGAGGTAGACTGTGTTTTCACATTTCTGAGAAGGAATCTGAGACCCAGAGAGAGAAAATGACTTGTCCAAGTCACACAATATATGAATGGTAGAGCTGATACCAGTGCCCACCCTTGTTTACTCTGAGGAGAGTCTTTGCCACCTCAGATAAATAGGAGGAAAAGACAATCTTCACTGCCAACTCTTCTCCTTCAAATGGCAGTAAAGGAAAAGTGATATTTGTTGGGCATGGGGGAAAGAAATGGCAAAATGTTTTACCTTCGGAGTCCTTCTCGTAGAAGACACCATGAGGGTGGATGGTATAGGGACGAGTGGCAAAATTCTTCAGGTGGATAAGAATGACATCCCCCACTTCAGCCTGCAACACTGGCCCCAGGAAGCCCAACCAGGCAGGCTGGGCCACTTCATCTGTGTATGAGTCATCCTTGTATTCCTTATAGATGGTCTTCTTGTAGATTCCCCCTATCCGGTTCCTGTCAGACTTTAAGAAGCTGGAAGCCACTCTGGGAAAGAAGAAAGAGAGTCACAATTTTGCCCCCCCATCTTCAAGCCTTGGAAGGTTCCTTTTCCAGAGGAGACTGGCCAAAAAGTGAATATCTTTGTTTAGGACAAAACAAGAGGAAATGGGATTGTACCGATCAAAACACTAAAGTTTTAGATTTAACTGTTAAAAATTTCAAATATCAACATATGAAATTGCTGATATTTAACCACTTTAAACCCACACAAAAGGCAATTTCACATAGTTTGACACAATATATAGTAACAAAGAGACAACCAACTGTGAACTGACTCTTTAAGTGATCGACTCCTCATTGACGTAGCCTGACTTAACATCATTCTGAGACATATGGGAGACCTTAGGGCATAGTGGTTATAACTCCAAACTTTGGAGCCAAGCCACTTGGACTGATTGCTTACTCTGTCACTTCCAAATTAGTGGGATGTTGAACAAGTTATTTAACTACTCCGTACACAATTTGCCCATCTGTAAAATGAAAATAATCATAGTTCCTAACTCAGATAGCTTTTATTGGTGACTAAAAGAAATTCAAATACACGAAGAGCTTAGGACAGTGGCAAATAGTAAAAGCTCAATAAATATGGACTATTACTTCAAAGTATTAGGGATGGAAGATAATGAATTTATTCCCTCAAAAAAATTAATACAAGGACTCTGACTCTGAAACTAGGTGAATACTTTGTGTCAAAAAAGACAGAATTGTTATTCCTACTATAATTCTTCTCAGAGAACTCAGAGATGTTACAATCAACTTTGGAAAACTCCAAAGCTTTGGAGAGAAAAAATGAGTAACGGTCACAAAAGATTTTTTCGTACATTCATTTATTATTTAACAGATATTTGTGGAGCACTTGCTATTTTCTAAGATCAAGAAAGGTTAATCCTGTGGGATCTATGAGGGACAGAGTGGTGAGAAGAGTATTAGTTTACATTCACATTATCCAGGTTCAAATCCTATCTCTTTCATTTACTAGTGATAGGACTTGGATAAGTCACTTGCCCTCCCTGAGCCTCAGTTTTCTCATCTATAAAATAACTACACAAATACTTACCTTCTAGAGTTTTTGTGAGAGTTGAGACAAAGAATGTAAATTTCTAGTATGGTCTGTATCACAGAGTATTACATAAGTGAGAGCTATTACCATTAATTCCTTGATTCTAAGGTTTACTTTCTTTTTTTACATTTTCACATATCTGAAATAAATATACAGTAGCTTCACCAAAATTTAGAAGCATAGCTCCCACACATACATCTTATAAACACTGTACACATTTCATTATTCTTTTTTAAAGTCAAACAGCTGTTATTAAATAAGTAAGCATTGTGGGTATCAGATTAGAAAACAGCAAATATGGAATTCTCTTTAGGACTCTAAAAATGTTATGGCAAACTCCAGATGAAATACTGGCTTCTGAGTCAACTAGCCTTCTTCCCAGGAAATCTGCCATTAAGTGTATACAGCTCGGAGTGATCAGGAGTTGGAGGCTACCACATCCAGGGAAAGGGGCCACAAGAGGCTACTTCCTGACCTCAAGGGTGCTCCCACAACTTCCCCACAAATACCACAAGAAATTAAACCTACATGTCACTGTCCAGAGGCTGGTTCGTGATGACGTTTCTTCCCTTGGGAGCATAGTTCCACTGCACATCCCGGATGCCCAGGTAGTAGACTCGAGTGGCTCCATCAGTCAGTTGAGGCCACAAGGACTGCATGAACAGCAGAGCCCAGAGGAGGTGGCCTGACTCCATGGCCCACATTACTCTGGGAAACAGGCAAATAAAAACTGCTGGTATAGAAGAAAGAACAAAGGGGCTTTCTACGTGTCCAGAAAACTGAAGAGGCATGAGCCAGATTGAGTGACTGAGAAAGCAAAACCCAATTAGCCCAGTTTCTTTAACTTACCTGATTCCTTCTGGTTCAATTAGTGTTCAGTGATTGGATTTTGAAGGGAATAGTTAAAAAGTCACCCGTGCTGCTAATCGTGTATTACTAGTTCCTTCAGAAGAGAGATCTGGATCCAGTTTTTTCAAAGGTGTAGCAGGAAGAATGCTCTCTGTCCCAAGAATCAGGAAACAGGCACCAGAAGCCTTATTGGGCCGCTAACACTAATTCTCCCTTTGCCTCTGTTTTCCCATAGGCAAAAGGGGAACACTCATTGTTGCCACTTCCTATCCTCTCTAAATTGTACTTAACAACAAGTGAGAATTTACCAAAAAATATTTACTAGAATATTCATAAACCCAAAATATAAACAGTCAAAATGTTCATGAACACTATAATGAATGAACACATTGCATTTTATTCATAAAATGAAATTCTTTATAGCAATAATAATGAACAAACTACAACTACACACAACAATACGAATGACTATGACAAATGTAATGTTTAAAAAAATAGACACAAAATAGTACATATTGCATGATTTCATTTAAATAAAGTACAAAATCAGGCCAACATAATCTATGCTAGTAGAAGTAAGGATGATGTTTGCCTTGGAGTAGGATTCTGTGAAAGGGAAAGGAAGAGGAGGGCTTCTAAGTAATGCTCTGTTTCTTGATCTACATGCTGGTTGAAAACGCGTGCTCAGTTGGTGAAGATACATTGAGTTATAAACAAGATTTGTGCACTTTATGTGTATTACACTTCAAAAGTTAACAATGAACCAAAAATAAATGACAGTATATGAGGGAAGTATTTTGAACTTCTCAGAAGAAATGTTGTCTCCTGATTCCCAAAGCTATTCATAAACTCATTTAATAGGTCTAATCCTGAGTCAGAATCAGACCCAAGATTCTAACCTCTCACTTCAATGCATAAGTCAGGACATTAGATTTCCTGGGACTAGGACGAAGCATTCAGTGATACCATACACAGTTACAGTCAAACACAGAAACATGGACAGCATTACATAAATACATAAACTTGCACACACAGGTACATGTAGTCTTACCTAAAAGCAGAGATGCACACACTTCCCTTTACACATAAAATCACTCTGTTACATAAAATCTTAGTCAACTTCAGGACAATAATAATAATAATAATAATAATAATAATAATAATAATAAAGCTATATTTATTGTATGTGCATGGTGCACCTGTTCCAAGTGTTTTACACAGATTAAATCATTTATTCCTCACAACCACCCTACGAAGTAGACACCATTATTATCCCCTTATTACAATGGAGAAACTGCAGAACAGAGGTGTAAAGTAGTTTACCCAAAGCCATCTAGATAAAAGTCGGTAGAGTTGGGATTTGAGCTCAGGAAGTGTGGCTCCAGCATAATCACCATGCTGTACTACCTTCCACAAAAATATACTTGCATACTCACATGTATATACACAGAGAACATACATATGCCCATAGCTACAGCCATATCTGTGAAAAAACACACACATTCTGAAACAAGCAATTACATGCAGTTATAATCACTTTACAAACAGACACACATACTCATATAGGCAGAAATATACCTAAAGATTGTATTAATGATAATGATGATAATGGCTACTATTCACTGAGAGATTATTACATAGTAGCACCATGTCCAGTGCTTTATATAAATTATTTCACTAAATCTTCAACCCAAGCACATGAAATAGGCATTGTTAATAAAAAATACAGAATCAAATGTATGCACAGATTTACATATGGATAGATAATGCCCAGATATTTACCCTTTTTAAGAAACAAACTTGGGCCGGGCATGGTGGCTCAAGCCTGTAATCCCAGTACTTTGGGAGGCCGAGATGGGTGGATCACGAGGTCAGGAGATCGAGACCATCCTGGCGAACACGGTGAAACCCCGTCTCTACTAAAAAATACAAAAAACTAGCCGGACGAGGTGGCGGGCACCTGTAGCCCCAGCTACTCGGGAGGCTGAGCCAGGAGAATGGCGTGAACCTGGGAGGCGGAGCTTGCAGTGAGCTGAGATCTGGCTACTACACTCCAGCCTGGGCGACAGAGCGAGACTCTGTCTCAAAAAAATAAAAATAAAAAATAGAAAAAAAAAAGAAACAAACTTATAGACTACTTCACAAACTCCCAGACCCTCTCCATACGCAGCAGTGACCCAAGTGTTAATCCCTAGATTCCATATTATATTTGGCAGAAAGCCCTTGATGTAAGAGAGGATCTGTTTTGTGGTTCTTTTTTCCAAAACCTGGCTCTCCCACTGACCAGCTGTGTAGCCTTGGGAATTTCTTAACCACTCAGAAACGGTTTTCTCATCTGTAAAATGGGTATAATAATACCAGCCTTGGAGAAATAAATCAGAAAGCTTACATGAAAGGGACAAGTATCATCAATGTTTGGAACATAGTAGGCAGTAGTAACTACTGGTTGCCTTCCTCCTCCTTTTCCCTCCTGGCTACAGTTTGCTAATTCATCTCTACAGTCTCCCATGCATCATACTTTCTGTATTCCTACTCCAAGGGTTAATTTGAATACTTACTGCTCCAGAAGGCCACCTCTAGCCTCTCCATATCACTATCCTATGAAGGGCTACTTACTAGCACCCAATTAGATTAAGTCAGACTCTGTATTATTGTTACCTTTCCATCTCATGACCTGCGTCATGATCTGTCTTCATTTCCCAGATTGGACTACACACTCCTTGAGAGAGAATGTCATTTTTTAGAGGTTGCTGTGTATCTATTACCAGACATGGTGATGGAGGCCAAGTTGATGGGCAATAACAGCTATTGTTAAAGTGACATAAAGAAACACAAGCTGGCCGGGCGCGGTGGCTCAAGCCTGTAATCCCAGCACTTTGGGAGGCCAAGGCGGACGGATCACAAGGTCAGGAGATCGAGACCATCCTGGCTAACACAGTGAAACCCCGTCTCTACTAAAAAATACAAAAAACTAGCCGGGCGAGGTGGCGGGTGCCTGTAGTCCCAGCTACTCGGGAGGCTGAGGCAGGAGAATGGCGTGAACCCAGGAGGCGGAGCTTGCAGTGAGCTGAGTTCTGGCCAGTGCACTCCAGCTTGGGTGACAGAGCGAGACTCCGTCTCAAAAAAAAAAAAAAAAAAAAAAAAAAAAAAAAAAGAAACACAAGCATACATTTTTCCATCAGTTGGGTCTGGTTCAAGTTCTAATACTTGTTCAGGGTGAATTTAGGCAAGTTTCTTCACCTCATTTTTCCCATCTATAAAATAATTGACTATATAAAGCTGGACTATATAGTTCTTACCTTTTGAGGGAGTCACAGAAGTTTGTTAATCTAAGTGCAGAACCATAAAAATGTGGTATATAATGAGCTCTCAAAGAGTCCTTCCAGCTTTCACATGCTGCCAATACTTACATTCACTGATGAAACACAGGCATACTCATATACACCTACATATAGCTCTATATATGGTCACACAAATAGTCATGTCTTGGAATCCTCAACAGGGAGGGAGTGTCCTTGGTTCATTCCAAGTCTGAATGCAACATGGAACCCTTTCAATCTTCTTTCTCAGAGAGGTGTCAACAAAGCAGTTGTGCCTTGAACTCATTTACCTAGACAGAAAACTGTCCCAGGCAAGAGCTCCACAACTGGAGAAACACATGATAAAACTGAAAATATTCCTAGAAGAGACTAGTACAGGCCTTCAGCATACAGTGAACAAGCATTCAACAGTGGTGACTTATGATCCAAATTGCTTAGACAATAGAATCTGGGGAGTGGGGGGAAGTGCCACCTAACATATCCCTAGCAGTTTCCAGATTACAATGTGTTTTTCATATCTTCCATCTTACATAATTCTCAAGATCTTGAGAGATAAGGAATACTTACTCGATTTTGCATCCAGGGCATAGGCTTTGGTATCAGGCTACCTAAGTGAATCTTGCTTCCACTTTTCCCAGCTGTATGACTTGGGAAACTTCTTCATTTATTTGACCACAGTGTCTTTATTTTTTAAATGGTATTAATACTATTAGCTACCTCATAGAGTTGTGTGGGGATTAAATTAATTAAGATCTGTAAGTACTTTAAGGGCAAATGTAAGTGATCAAAAGGTATTAGTGGCTATTACTATCGCAAGTAAGGAAATCGTTTGGAAATGAAACTTGACAGGGCCATAAATATTTTCCATTTTATGAATAGGAACAAATATGTGCACACTCATAAATTCTCATATATGGTAACACATTCTAAGCATACGGGAATATATACACAGGCATGAAAACGCACACAGCCCAAGCTGAACTTTCTTCTTGGAAACAACATGCTATAATGTAAAGAACTAGAACTTTTGAGTCAGACGAACTTAGGTTTAAGTACTGTTTTACTCTGTATTTAAATAAGATAACTTTTTGCAGTATCTGGGACTTAGTAGGCACCTGATAAGTATTTTTCTTCCTTCTAATTATTGACATCCTTTCTTTCCTCCTCAAATCTGAATTTGTCATTGTTATTGCTGCTATTTAATTTGGTTTTATCATATACTATAAGAGCAGAAAAAATGGGAAACCCATAAAATCCTTTGTAACCACTTAGATATTAGGCCGAGTGTGGTGGCTCATGCCTGTAATCCCAGCACTTTGGGAGGCCGAGGCGGGCGGATCACCTGAGGTCGGGAGTTCAAGACCAGCCTGACCAACATGGAGAAACCACGTCTCTACTAAAAATACAAAAAATTAGCCGGGCGTGGTGGCACATGCCTGTAATCCCAGCTACTAGGGAGGCTGAGGCAGGAGAATCGCTTGAACCCGGGAGGCGGAGGTTGTGGTGAGCTGAAATCTCTCCATTGCACTCCAGCCTGGGCAACAAGAGCGAAACATGGTCTCAATACATAAATAAACAAACAAACAAAATAAAATAAAATAAAATAAAATAAAATAAAATAAAATAAAATATAACCACTTAGATATTTCATGGTAAAGTGGACTGCGTTCAGGTACCAGAAAAAAGTAAGTTCTAGCTCTGGATTCATCATTTATTGGTTATATGACCTTGAACAAGTCCCTAACTTCCTGAGCCTCAGTTTCCTCATGTCTTAAATGAGGATTGTCTCTACTTTGGGCCCCTCGTTAGTTTGTCATAAAGGTCAAATAATATGAAAGATGTGAAAACTCTGTGTAAGCTTTTCACTTGGGCAAGGCTATTTTTTTCTCAGCTAAGCCGATAGAGAAGAACCAGACTGATGAGGAAAAAGAACAGGAAGAAATAAAAGGAGAAATGAAGTAAGTTGAGAAAGAATCCTGGGAAAAAGTAAAAAAAAAAAAATAATTAATTAATTAAAAAGGAAGGCAGAAGGAAGAGGCACTCAAAGGAAGGAAAAGAGAAAGAAAATTTCTAGGCTATTTGGATAGTTTAGTTAAGATATAATGAAACCTTGTACCAACCTGGAGAGAAGATCAACCAATATAAAGTTAAGCCTCCCTTAGCTTTACCTTACATTCCTGTCATCCCAGTGTCACCTGGGTCTGGTCCCTATTATTCATAACAATTTGCATTGCTGTGTTCCCTGGAATTTGCAAACTGTTCCTTTATTGTGACAATGCTCTTTTCTCTCCCTCCATCTCCCTTTCTCAGTTATAGTACTTTGGGTTAGACAGGCTCATCCTAAACAAAGGATTACTCCACTGAGTAAAGGAATGCTGAGCCAAATTTGGGGCCCTGTCTCCAATCTCTCAGCAGCCTTCCTAATAAACCCTCCATCAAAATTCCCCTTTTGGTCCTCTGTTTTCTTAACTCGGTGATAGAAAACATACCAATTTGAAGTTAAAGACCTTGATTTAAATCCCATCTCTTGTCTGTGATAGCTATGTGACCTTTCAATAAATTATTTTAGCCTTAGTCATCTCATCCAAAAAATGGGATGATATTTATTTCACAGGATTGTCTTGAGGCCCAAACAAAACCATGGATATTTGAGTCCCTAGCAAAAGGATTGCTTGTCATATAACAGATGCTGAGTAATGAAAAACTGAACGTGTTATAGACTCACACATGCATGAAACCTTTAGAAACGATCTTTTTCAATCACTCTCATGTGATATACAAAAAACTGAGACCAGAGAGGTGCAGGGATTTGCTCAAAGTCAGGGAGCCGGTTGTTAAAAATAGCCAGAATTTGAACCAATGATTTCTAAAAGATTTTTGCTATTTAGACACTAAGACTACTCAAATTCAGATGTTTAGCTTAGTTTAGCTATCATTTATTGGCTTACTCTGTGCCAATCTGGTCTCAAAATATGAAACCAAACATGGTTATTTTCAAGTATTTGAGTTCCCACTTATATAATCCTCAGATCCATCACCTCAATAAATTCCTCAACCTGTGAGACAGAAGGTGAGCAAACTGTTTCGACAGGAAAATGAACTATTCTGTATGGCTCCAGGATTGGCCCTGAAACAGACAAGCCGGTGTGGTCCTGGCTACTTGGGCGAGAGGAACAAAAGGAGCCTATTGTCTCCTTTAACTTTCCTGCACACCAGCCAAACCTCCTCCAACTTTTAGCCACTGACTTTTTCTCTCAATGGCCAAGACTCACCTAAGCCCAGCTAAATAAACGTTTTTGCACAGGAAGGCAGGTGAGGTAGGATTTGAAAAGAGAAAATAAAGCTTACCTTTGCTAGAGAAAACTACTCCATATTCATGTCAGCGGCCCATTAATGCTGCACTGCAGACCCTGGCCTGAGTCCGCCAGCCATGTTCAGTCAGTATCTTGGTTACAGGGCCTTTCTCCTAAATTAAGTCCAGGATTCCAATTTGGCAGGGGTTACTGGGATGGGAGGATGAGGGAGGGGGAAGGGCTGGGTGCCCTCTTTTCCAGAAACAAAACTACTGGAACTTCCTGTTCCTCTGGAGCCTGGTTTGATACAAAACCCGGGATGGTTCTTTACCCATATCCGGGTGTTTTACAAACCCTGGTTAGGATCTCAGGAGGAATTACAAGGGGGTGGGTTGTACTTCTGTTTTCAGAACTTGTTAATTGGTCTTTGCTGAGAGGAGGACACTGTCAGTGTGGCCAGCCAAAGCTCATGGGTAGATTTCAACAGCTCCATCTAAGAAATGAGGTAGAAATGGAAAGAGTCTCCATCTCACCAGTTCTTTCCCTTTTTGCTTTGAGGCACAATTGTCAGCCCTGACTATTATTCTGAGGTCATGGCTGCTTGGTCATAAGTAAAAATAAAACTGGCAGTAAAACAAAGAGCTTTTTTTTCTACATTCTAAGTCCTATGTTAACCATTTTACATGCATTCTCTTATTTAAGTCTCACAATTATCCTGTGAGATGAATACTCTAATTCTCTCTATTTTACAACTGAGGACAATTCAGCTGTGAGAGGGAAGGTAGCTTGTCCAAGGTCACACACTTAGGAAGTAAAAGAGAAGAGAGATTTACTGGGCCTGTCTAAACTTTTAACCATGAAACCACCACACACACTGTGCTGCTTAGGGGAGAAACACAGTCCTTTCGAGGGGGTAGAAGGGACTTCACAATTATTGGAAGTCTACTGGCCACCAGGCACTGGTGAATTTTTTTTTTTTTTAATATACATTAACTTTGCCTCTGTCATTTCTAACAGATTCTAGAGTGAAATTTTATATTAACTATATTTAACATTTTCCACCTGAGGAAACCAGATATAGCTAGAAGATAGCCTGGATTAACACAGATCAACATCCTAAAAACTAAGACACGGAAGAATTGAAAATACTAAAAAGAAAAAAAAACCTAAATGTTCTCCCAAAAATTCAGGGTAAAACTGAGGTCTGGATTTGTTTAAAGTCAAAGGTCATTCCCATTCCTGGTGGAAAGAGAGAACAGTGAAAAGTCACCATCCTGAGTCAAGTGACCAAGGTTCTCATCTCACTTGCTCTAGCAGTAATCAGCTATGTGGATTTTGTGGATTTGGCCCACTCCCTTCTCTTCTCTAGGCCTTTTTCTATTTCTATAATGAGGGTGTTAAACTAGATATGGACCTCCTAGCCCTGTAAATTTACATATTTAGAATTCCGTGAAGAAAGTATAGTCTAGATATTAAACATAGAAGATAAAGAGGTTTTGAAGATACAAAGTATAGGAAAAGAATGAGTGGGGAGCAATTTGTGGCAACAGGTCTGAGAATACTATGCCTCTCTAAAAAGGACTGCATCTACCCAACAGACCCAGGTATAGGAAGGGGACAGGTATGATGGAGGTTCCACCACCTGATATTCTTACTTTGTGATGAGGAGATCTTGGCTAGGAGCAGATGCTTTTCTCCAGGCAAGCTGGGCACATTTTCCTCTTGTGAATTTAAAGTGTCTGGAGCAGGGTCCAGGGAAGAGAACATTCAGAAGTCTGAGCTGGTAGGGCAAAGTCTGGGTCATAAACCACTAGAGATTCTTAAGTTAAGTGTGCTCAGACACTTAGGCGCTGCCCCATGAACTGTAACTCAGACCAAGGCAGGTGGAAGCACCAGTAGGAAGGAGGGAGGAGCCACCAGCCTCAACTCCCTTAGAAATGCTCAGTGGTCAAGGGAAGCTTAGCCAAGCCACGGCAGCTCCTAGAATTATCGGTCTGGCACACATGTGAACCTTGAAGCAAGAAAGGGGAAGTGGAGACAAAATTCATTAAGCTGAGATCCAAGTCCAAACTCTAAGGCATTTATGACAGGGAGGGGAAGGGATAAGGCCTCTGCTCTGACTCATGAAAGACAACAAGAACAGGTCATAATAAACTTGAATCAACACAGTGAAGACTGCAGGAGGCCAGGTAGGCCAGGTTTCCAGGCTTGTATTATTCATTCACCAATTTCACTGACAATACAAACAGCACCCACCTCTTCTGGAAATCCAGGGTATATTTCTGGTTCTTTCTCCTGGAGGTCACTTGAAAAACATTTTAAAGTTGATGTCTACAGACCAGAGGTTGGCAAACCTTTTCTGTAAAGGGCTAGTTACTAAATATTTTATTTCCAGAACATACAGTTTCGGTTTGCCATAACTACACAAATTTGTCTTTGTAGCTCACAAGGTATATCATTGTTCCAATAAAAATGTATCTACAAAACAAGCAACAAGCTAAATAATAGACTTTTTTTTCAATATAGACATTTGAAATATGGCATCACTATTAAGAGCATGAAAACTGAAATTAGATATTCTGAACTGAAATCCCAACTGTGCCATTTCCTGATTCTATGATTAAAGTAATTTAACCCCTTAAACCTCAGTTTTCACCTCTTTAAAATTGAGATAATAATATTACCCATTTTATAAGGCTGTTATAAGAACTTAAATAAGGCTCACATGTACCCTAGAACTTAAAGTATAATAATAAAAAATAAATAAATAAATAAATAAATAAATAAATAAATAAGAACTTCCAGATCAGCTTAGCCAACGTAGCAAAACCCCATCTCTACTAAAAATACAAAAAGGAGCCGGGAGACTCTGGGGAGATTCTGTGTCCAAAAAAAAAAAAAAAAAAAAAAAAAAAAAAAAAAAAAAAAAAAAAAAAAAAAAGAAAGAAAAGAAAAGAAAGAAAGAAAGAAAAAAGAAAGGAAATAAAATAGATATTCTTGCAATTTCTTTTTGACAACACAACTGCGGGCAGCAAGGTACTTGTTCTGCAGTGATTTTTTGTTATGCAAATGGTTTGATGCAATTCATTTTTGAAAAATTACACTGACATTCATGGCTAACATTTGCCCTGGTGAAAAGAAATGAGTGTTAACTTGGTTAGCCAAAGTATTCAAAAATAAGAGTAAATAGCCCTTTTCATGAAGTCAAAATGGAAAAAAAAAAAAAAGAACTTAAATAAGGCTATACATATTAAATATTTAGCACAATAACTGGAACATAGTAAAGGCAAAAATTAGTTATAATTTTTAATATTTCAATTCTAAATACTTGTTTAAATCTAAATAATTGTTTCCTCATTAGGACACAAACTGTATTAACTTGTGTTAAAAAAGAAGAATGTTTCAAGAATCCTGGCTTCATGTTCTAGTTATTCTACTAAAGAGCACACAGTGACCCTGGACAAGTCTTTTTGCCTTTCTATCACTCAGTTTCTTCACCTCTAACATGCAAAAGGTGGTCTAGATTTGGATTTCTCAAAATTAATTTTGGCAGCAGAACCCTTTCCCCAAACAGAATCTTAGTAAACACCCACTACTTATGGAAGATGAAAGTGGATTTGTTCTAGGTAAGGCAGGGAAGGAGATAGGAATGGGCAAGGGTGAAGGGACAGAGGAACCTGTCCACTGGTTATGACTGGTTTCCCAGACAGTGTGATTATGTTCGGAGCACCAGTAAGAAATGTCTAGTACACTAAAAATATATTTGAAAACCATAAGACCAGAATACCCTTAAGGGGCCTTCACGTGTTAAAATCTGTCACTGGAACATCTTTTCATTTATTCATTCAACAAATATTTCCAGGTTAATCATCTGTGGGCCATCACTAACACATGGCCCTGGGGTGGCTATAAAGAGGAGAGGACCCCAGGGACCTTCACATTAGAGTCAACATGGTCTAGTGTGAGAAGCATGGCGTTTGGAGTCAGAAAGACTAAGGATTGTATCTTGGCTGCCTTTTTCTGAGCTATGTGACCTTGGGCAACTCACTAAACTTTTTTGAGCCTCTGGTTCCTCATCTGCAGAATAGGAATAATAACACTTCCATGACTGAAATATTGTGAGGATTAAATCAGCTGGCATTTGTGTGAACCCTTAGCACAGTGCTCAGCATGTTGGGACCCCCAGTAAATGTTGTTTTCCTTCCCATATTTTCCACAGTAAAATTTTGTGACAGTATCAGGTACCAGGAGAAAATTTAAAAATGTTGTTTTCCTTCCCATATTTTCCACAGTAAAATTTTGTGACAGTATCAGGTACCAGGAGAAAATTAAAAGTCATGGGAATTGCCTTGGCACAGACAGTCTAACTCCTTTACTTCAGAATCCTCTGATGAGCTTGCTTTTAGCAGTTTCTTAAAAAGAAGACCTCTGGGGAAAGGTGGAGGGGTGCAGGGAAGAGGGTGTTGTCCCCCAGAGACCACATCTCTGAAGCCACTCCCCATCACCACTTCTGACCAGCAGACTCTGTTATGCTTTGGAAAGGTTGCTCTGCATTGCTGTGATGTGTGACAGTCCCAGGCTTGCTCTGGGTACACTGTTTGGGTCTTGCACTCTGGCTCTTGAACTCCACTTGCTGCTTTCCCTAGTCCTCTAAGACTGTAGGTCTCAAACTTAAATATGTATCAGAATCCCTTTTAGGGGTTGTTAAGGCATTGAGATTTTGCTTCAGTTAATCTTGGGTGATGCCCAGGAACTTGCATTTCTGGCAAGTTCCCAGGTGATGCTGATGTTGCTGGTCTGAGGACTACACTTTGAGGACCACTGCTCTAAGGGATGGTTGCTCTGAAGCTCACCTCCTCCACCCCCCAACACTACCAGCTTACTTGCGTCTGCAGACTGATTATTTAGCTCCAGACTCCCCTGGTCTTTGAGTATTCACTCTTTGGCCCTAGGTCAAAAATATATTTTATTCATCTTCCTGGTACCTCATTCATGTGGCATCTCCCTGAGAGTCCTCCCAACACCTATTTCCCCACTCCCCTTGCCCAATAATCTTTCTGCTTGCCTGGGTGAAGCTTCCTCTCCTCTCCCTGTGCAATTAACATGTTTTCCTCTACACTGCCTGCCTGGAGCAGCTCTATACATGGTATCAGCTCCTCCTCCCAACTCTTCTATACTTTTTATTTGGTTTCCTGATGGTGGACTCTGGGCATAGACAAACCTGGTTTGAATATCAGCTCTGTCTCTCCCTAAAATGTGTGATCTTGGGGAAGTCACTTGAGTTCTCTGAGCCTCCGTTTTATTATTTGTAAAATCAGGCTGTGAAAATAAAATGCAATATCTGAAAAAGGGCCCTGTGCAGCACCTGTTACATAGTAAATGATCAGTAAAAGTTAGCTTTTTTTTCTTCCTCTATTTTTCTCATGCCTTCCTACTTCAAGCCACACTACTAAGGAGTACATAGCATGTAAGAAGGCTAAAGCAATGTACAAATAAAGTGTTTCATTACTATAAATGGACATAGTAAGTAAGAGAATAGAGGTCTGTACAATGTGATGTAACATTTTAGAGTAGGAAGAGGATATTTTCAATGGGTGAGTGTCATTCAGAATAAGCCTCCTGAATGACTGAATGATATAATTAGGATTCTCATTCCTATATACCAAGCCAGAGACTAGAATGTGATCTGAGATTACTCCCTTCTCTCTCACTCTCTACAACCATTTCATTGATAAGTCCTGTCATATTTATATTTTACATCTTTTCAATCCAGCCAGTTCTCTCTATTTCCACTGCCATGGACTTGGTCTAAGCCATCATAATCTTTTGATTGGACCAGCATAATAGCCTCCTTATAATTCTTTATGACTCCACTCTTGACCCCCCATAATCTGGTCTTCAAAGAAGAGCCAAAGCTATTTTTCCCATACACAAAAGTGGTTGTAAACACTTTTGCTTAAAATCCCCCAGCAATCCCTCCCTTATTGACTAAAGTTGGAATAATAATGAGATTAGTAAGACGCCCTAGTAAAGACGGCATTCAAACTGATGAAATATTTCATGTATGTGTGTGTGTGAATGCACATATGAAAATATTTTCAATATATGTCATTAAATAAAGAACAAGGTGCAGAAGAGTGAGCATTTTGTGATTGGTTATATATAGAGATGTAGATAACTCCATATACACACACACACCAACACATACACACACACACACACACACACACACACACACACACACACACATACAGACTTACATGAGAGAACAAGGAATACTTCTTCTGGAAATAACACAAAATATTCTTTTTTTTTTCATCATCTTTTAATATTACATGAAAATCTTGTTCAAGAGAGAAGGCCAAGTTTATATTAATGTACTATTAATGTCAAATCCAATTCTTGATAAAACCTTATAGACAAATCTGTCTAGTCTTAATTAGTTTGATCATAGGTAAGATTACATAAACCTTTGATAATTTTTTACAATTTTGGGGGGTTAAAGAGCAGATCACTACTCCAAGGAAAACCCTGTTGTGGGTTTATTCCAATGTACAATTTACGGAAAAACTGAATAACACCCCTTTAATTTTAGTCAATATGTTCACACACAGAATTTTTTAGAAGATTAATCTTTCACAAACCTTCCATAGGTTGCTCAAACCTTTTTCTATTTTTTTATTTTTGTTAATTTTTTCTCCTTATTATTATTATTATTACTATACTTTAAGTTCTAGGTTACATGTGCATAACGTGCAGGTTTGTTACATATGTATACATGTGCCATATTGGTGTGATGCACCCATCAACTCGTCAGCACCCATCAACTCGTCATTTACATCAGATATAACTCCCAATGAAATGCCTCCCCCTTCCCCCTCCCTATGATAGGCAACAGTGTGTGATGTTCCCCTTCCTGAGTCCAAGTGATCTCATTGTTCAGTTCCCACCTATGAGTGAGAACATGCGGTGTTTGGTTTTCTGTTCTTGCGATAGTTTCCTGAGAATGATGGTTTCCAGCTGCATCCATGACCCTACAAAGGACACAACCTCATCCTTTTCATGGCTGCATAGTATTCCATGGTGTATATGTGCCACATTTTCTTAATCAAGACTGTCACCGATGGACATTTGAGTTGATTCCTGTCTTTGCTATTGTGAATAGTGCTGCAATAAACATACATGTGCAAGTGTTTTTATAGCAGCATGATTTATAATCCTTTGGGTATATACCCAGTAATGGGATGGCTGGGTCATATGGTATTTCTAGTTCTAGATCCTTGAGGAATTGCCATACTGTTTTCCATAATGGTTGAACTAGTTTACAATCCCACCAACAGTGTAAAAGTGTTCCTATTTCTCCACATCCTCTCCAACAACTGTTGTTTCCTGACTTCTTAATGATTGCCATTCTAACTGGTGTGAGATGGTATCTCATTGTGGTTTTGATTTGCATTTCTCTGATGCCGAGTGACGATGAGCATTTTTTCATGTGTCTGTTGGCTGTATGAATGTCTTCTTTTGAGAAATGTCTGTTCATGTCCTTTCCCCAATTTTTGCTGGGGTTGTTTGTTTTTTTCTTGTAAATTTGTTTGTGTTCTTTGTAGGTTCTAGATATTAGCCCTTTGTCAGATGAGTAGATTGCCAAAATTTTCTCCCATTCTGTAGGTTGCCCGTTCACTCTGATGGTAGTTTCTTTTGCTGTGCAGAAGCTCTTTAGTTTAATTAGATCCCATTTGTCAGTTTTGGCTTTTGGTGCCATTGCTTTTGGTGTTGTAAACATGAAGTCCTTGCCCATGCCTATGTCCTGAATGGTTTTACCTAGGTTTTCTTCTAGGGTTTTTATGGTATTAGGTCTAGCATTTAAGTCTCTAATCTATCTTGAAATAATTTTCGCATAAGGAGTAAGGAAAGGATCCAGTTTCAGCTTTCTACTTATGGCTAGAAAATTTTCCCAGTACCATTTATGAAATAGGGAATCCTTTCCCCATTTCTTGTTTCTCTCAGGTTTGTCAAAGATCAGATGGCTGTAGATGTGTGGTATTATTTCTGAGGACTCTGTTCTGTTCCATTGGTATATATCTCTGTTTTGGTAACAGTACCATGCTGTTTTGGTTACCGTAGACTTGTAGTATAGATTGAAGTCAGGTAGTGTGATGCCTTCAGCTTTGTTCTTTTGACTTAGGATTGTCTTGGCAATGCGGGCTCTTTTTTGGTTCCATATGAACTTTAAAGCAGTGTTTTCCAATTCTGTGAAGAAATTCATTGGTAGCTTGAGGGGGATGGCATTGAATCTATAAATTACCTTGGGCAGTATGGCCATTTTCACAATATTAATTCTTCCTATCCATGAGCATGGTATGTTCTTCCATTTGTCATGTCCTCTTTTATTTCACTGAACAGTGGTTTGCAGTGCTCCTTGAAGATGTCCTTTACATCCCTTGTAAGTTGGATTCCTAGGTGTTTTATTCTCTTTGAAGCAATTGTGAATGGGAATTCATTCATGATTTGGCTCTCTGTCTGTTACTGGTGTATAAGAATGCTTGTGATTTTTGCACATTAATTTTGCATCCTGAGACGTTGCTGAAGTTTATTATCAGCTTAAGGAGATTTTGGGCTGAGATAATGGGGTTTTCTAAATACACAATCATGTCATCTGCAAACAGGGACAATTTGACTTCTTCTTTTCCTAACTGAATACCCTTTATTTCTTTCTCTTGCCTGATTGCCCTAGCCAGAACTTCCAACACTATGTTGAAAAGGAGTGGTGAGAGAGGGCATCCCTGTCTTGTGCCAGTTTTCAAAGGGAATTTTTCCAGTTTTTGCCCATTCAGTATGATGTTGGCTGTGGGTTTATCATAAATAGCTCTTATTATTTTGACATACGTTCCATCAATACCAAATTTATTGAGCATTTTTAGCATGAAGGGCTGTTGAATTTTGT
Organism: Rhinopithecus roxellana; assembly: GCF_007565055.1. Lineage (NCBI taxonomy): Eukaryota > Metazoa > Chordata > Mammalia > Primates > Cercopithecidae > Rhinopithecus > Rhinopithecus roxellana. The sequence goes on from NC_044555.1 coordinate 8,464,412, forward strand.
CAAAGGCCTTTTCTGCATCTATTGAGATAATCATGTGGTTATTGTCTTTGGTTCTGTTTATATGCTGGATTACGTTTATTGATTTGCGTATGTTGGACGAGCCTTGCATCCCAGGGATGAAGCCCACTTGATCATGGTGGATAAGCTTTTTGATGTGCTGCTGGATCCAGTTTGCCAGTATTTTATTCAGGATTTTTGCATCTATGTTTATCAGGGATATTGGTTTAAAATTCTCTTTTTTTGTTGTGTCTCTGCCAGGCTTTGCTATCAGGATGATGTTGGCCTCATAAAATGAGTTAGGGAGGATTCCCTCTTTTTCTATTGATTGGAATAGTTTCAGAAGGAATGGTACCAGCTCCTCCTTGTACCTCTGGTAGAATTCAGCTGTGAATCCATCTGATCCTGGAGATTTTTTGGTTGGTAGGCAATTGATTATTGCCTCAATTCCAGAGCCTGCTATTGGTCTATTCAGGGATTCAGCTTCTTCCTGGTTTAGTCTTGGAAGAGTGTAAGTGTCCAGGAAATTATCCGTTTCTTCTAGATTTTCTAGTTGATTTGCGTAGAGGTGTATATAGTATTCTCTGATGGTAGTTTGTATTTCTGTGGGGTCGATTGAGATAGCCCCTTTATCATTTTTTTATGGCATCTATTTGATTCTTCTCTCTTTTCTTCTTTATTAGTCTTGCTAGCGGTCTATCAATTTTGTTGATCTTTTCAAAAAACCAATTCCTGGATTCATTAATTTTTTGGGGGGTTTTTTGTGTCTCTATCTCCTTCAGTTCTGCTCTGATCTTAGTTATTTCTTGCCTTCTGCTAGCTTTTGAATGTGTTTGCTCTTGCTTCTCTAGTTCTTTTAATTGCGATGTTAGAGTGTCAATATTAGATCTTTCTAGCTTTCTCTTGTGGGCACTTAGTGCTATAAATTTCCCTCTACACACTGCTTTAAATGTGTCCCAGAGATTCTGGTATGTTGTATCTTTGTTCTCATTGGTTTCAAAGAACATCTTTATTTCTGCCTTCATTTCCTTATGTACCTAGTAATCATTCAGAAGCAGGTTATTCAGTTTCCATGTAGTTGAGCGGTTATGATTGAGTTTCTTAGTCCTGAGTTCTAGTTTGATTGCACTGTGGTCTGAGAGACAGTTTGTTATAATTTCTGTTCTTGTACATTTGCTGAGGAGTGCCTTACTTCCAATTATGTGGTCAATTTTGGAATAAGTGCGATGTGGTGCTGAGAAGAATGTATATTCTTTTGATTTGGGGTGGAGAGTTCTGTAGATGTCTATTAGGTCCGCTTGGTGTAGAGATGAGTTCAAGTCCTGGATATGCTTGTTAACTTTCTGTCTCGTTGAGCTGTCTAATGTTGACCGTGGGGTTTTAAAGTCTCCCATTATTGTATGGGAATCTAAGTCTCTTTGTAAGTCTCTAAGGACTTGCTTTATGAATCTGGGTGCTCCTGTTTTTGGTGCATATGTATTTAGGATAGTAAGCTCTTCCTGTTGAATTGATCCCTTACCATTATGTAATGGCCTTCTTTGTCTCTTTTAATCTTTGATGGTTTAAAGTCTGTTTTATCAGAGACTAGGATTGCAACCCCTGCTTTTTTTTTGTTCTCCATTTGCTTGGTAGATTCTCCTCCATCCCTTTATTTTGAGCCTATGTATGTCTCTGCATGTGAGATGGGTCTCCTGAATACAGCCACCTGATGGGACTTGACTACTTGACTCTTTATCCAGTTTGCCAGTCTGTGTCTTTTAATTGGACCATTTATTCCATTTACATTGAAGGTTAATATTGTTATGTGTGAACTTGTTCCTGCCATTATGATATTAACTGGTTATTTTGCTCGTTAGTTGATGCAGCTTCTTCCTGGTCTCGATGGTCTTTACATTTTGGCATGTTTTTACAATGGCTGGTACCAGTTGTTCCTTTCCATGTTTAGGGCTTCCTTCAGGGTCTCTTGTAAGGCAGGCCTGGTGGTGACAAAATCTCTAAGCATTTGCTTATCTGTAAAGGATTTTATTTCTCCTTTACTTATGAAACTTAGTTTGGCTGGATATGAAATTCTGGGTTTAAAATTCTTTTCTTTAAGAATGTTGAATATTGGCCCCACTCTCTTCTGGCTTGTAGAGTTTCTGCCAAGAGATCTGCTGTTAGTCTGATGGGCTTCCCTTTGTGGGTAACCCGACCTTTCTCTCTGGCTGCTCTGAAGATTTTTTCCTTCATTTCAACTTTGGTGAATCTGGCAATTATGTGTCTTGGAGTTGCTCTTCTTGAGGAGTATCTTTGCGGCGTTCTCTGTATTTCCTGAATTTGAATGTTGGCCTGCCCTACTAGGTTGGAGAAGTTCTCCTGGATGATATCCTGAAGAGTGTTTTCCAACATGGTTCCATTTTCCCCCTCACTTTCAGGCACCCCAATCAGATGTAGATTTGGTCTTTTTACATAATCCCATACTTCTTGCAGGCTTTGTTTGTTTCTTTTTCTTCTTTTTTCTTTAGATTTCTCTTCTCGCTTCATTTCATTCATTTGATCCTCAGTTGCTGATACTCTTTCCTCCAGTTGATTGAGTTGGTTACTGAAGCTTGTGCATTTGTCACGTATTTCTCATGCCATGGTTTTCATCTCTGTCAGTTTGTTTATGGCCTTCTCTGCATTAATTATTCTAGGTATCAATTCTTCCACTCTTTTCTCAATATTTTTAGTTTCTTTGCGCTGGGTACGTAATTCCTCCTTTAGTTCTGCGAAGTTTGATGGACTGAAGCCTTCTTCTCTCATCTCATCAAAGTCATCAAAGTCTTTGATCCGTTGCTGGCGATGAGCTGCGTTCCTTTGGAGGGGGATATGCGCTCTTATTTTTTGAATTTCCAGCTTTTCTTCCCTGCTTTTTCCCCATCTTTGTGGTTTTGTCTGCCTCTGGTCTTTGATGATGGTGACGTACTGATGGGGTTTTGGTGTGGGTGTTCTTCCTGTTTGTTAGTTTTCCTTCTAACAGTCAGGACCCTCAGCTGTAGGTCTGTGGGAGATCGCGTGAGGTCCACTCCAGACCCTGTTTGTCTGGGTATCAGCAGCAGAGGCTGCAGAAGACACAATATTGCTGAACAGCAAGTGTACCTGTCTGATTCTTGCTTTGGAAGCTTCCTCTCATGTGTGTACTCCACCGTGTGAGGTGTGGGGTGTGGGTCTGCCCCTAGTGGTGGATGTCTCCCAATTAGGCTACTCAGGGGTCAGGGACCCACTTGAGCAGGCAGTCTGTCTGTTCTCAGATCTCAACCTCCGTGTTGGGAGATCCACTGCACTCTTAAAAGCTGTCAGATAGAGTCGTTTGCGTCTCCAGAGATTTCTGCTGCTTTTTTTTTCTGTTGTTGTTGTTGTTGTTGTTTAGCTGTGCCCTGTCCCAGAGGTGGAGCCTACAGAGACAAGCAGGCCTCCTTGAGCTGCTGTGAGCTCCACCCAGTTCGAGCTTCCCAGCGGCTTTGTTTACCTACTTAACCCTCAGCAATGGTGGGCGCCCCTCCCCCAGCCTCGCTGCTGCCTTGCCGTTACATCGCAGACTGCTGTGCTAGCAGTGAGGGAGGCTCCGTGGGCATGGGTCCCTCCCAGCCAGATGTGGGATATAATCTCCTGGTGTGTCCTTTTGCTAAGACCCTTGGTAAAGCACAGTATTGGGGTGGGAGTTACCCGATTTTCCAAGTGTTGTGTGTGTCAGTTCCCCTGGCTAGGAAAAGGGATTCCCTTCCCACTTGGGCTTCCCAGGTGAGGCGATGCCTCGCCTTGCTTCAGTTCTCGCTTGTCGGGCTGCAGAAGCTGACCAGCACCGATGGTCTGGCACTCCCTAGTGAGATGACCCCAGTACCTCAGTTGAAAATGCAGAAATCACCTGTTTTCTGTGTCGCTCACACTGGGAGCTGGAGACTGGAGCTGTTCCTAGTCGGCCATCTTGCTCTGCCCCCAACACAAAATATTCTTAATAGTGGTTTTCCTTGGGAGACCAATTTGGTTGGGGGAAGCGTGAAGTTCATTTTTCATTTTGAACTGTTTAGATTTTCAAGCCTTATACAATAGTTACATTTACAAAAAAGAAAAAAAAAAGGTCACCTGGAAAGTGAATATGAAGACACTTTTCATCTTTGCATTTCTTTTTTTTTTTTTTTTTTTTATACTTTAAGTTCTAGGGTACATGTGCATAACGTGCAGGTTTGTTACATATGTATAGTTATACCATGTTGGTGTGCTGCACCCATCAACTCGTCAGCACCCATCAATTCATCATTTATATCATGTAAAACTCCCCAGTGCAATCCCTCCCTCCTCCCCCCTCCCCATGATAGGTCCCAGTGTGTGATGTTCCCCTTCCCGAGTCCAAGTGATCTCATTGTTCAGTTCCCACCTATGAGTGAGAACACGTGGTGTTTGGTTTTCTCTTCTTGTGATAGTTTGCTAAGAATGATGGTTTCCAGCTGCATCCATGTCCCTACAAAGGACGCAAACTCATCCTTTTTTATGGCTGCATAGTATTCCATGGTGTATATGTGCCACATTTTCTTAATCCAGTCTGTCACAGGTGGACATTTGGGTTGATTCCAAGTCTTTGCTATTGTGAATAGTGCCGCAATAAACATACGTGTGCATGTGTCATTGTAGTAGACTAATTTATAATCCTTTGGGTATATACCCAGTAGTGGGATGGCTGGGTCATATGGTACATCTAGTTCTAGATCCTTGAGGAATTGCCATACTGTTTTCCATAATGGTTGAACTAGTTTACAATCCCACCAAAAGTGTAAAAGTGTTCCTATTTCTCCACATCCTCTCCAACAACGGTTGTTTCCTGACTTCTTAATGATTGCCATTCTAACTGGTGTGAGATGGTATCTCATTGTGGTTTTGATTTGCATTTCTCTGATGGCGAGTGATGATGAGCATTCTTTCATGTGTCTGTTGGCTGTATGAATGTTTTCTTTTGAGAAATGTCTGTTCATATCCTTTGCCCACTTTTTGATGGGGTTGTTTGTTTTTTTCTTGTATATTTGTTTGAGTTCTTTGTAGATTCTGGATATTAGCCCTTTGTCAGATGAGTAGGTTGCAAAAATTTTCTCCCATTCTGTAGGTTGCCTGTTCACTCTGATGGTAGTTTCTTTTGCTGTGCAAAAGCTCTTTAGTTTAATTAGATCCCATTTGTCAACTTTTGCTTTTGCTGCCATTGCTTTTGGTGTTTTAGACATGAAGTCCTTGCCCATGCCTATGTCCTGAATGGTACTACCTAGATTTTCTTCTAGGGTTTTTATGGTATTAGGTCTAACATTTAAGTCTCTAATCCATCTTGAATTAATCTTCGTATAAGGGGTAAGGAAAGGATCCAGTTTCAGCTTTCTACTTATGGCTAGCCAATTTTCCCACTACCATTTATGAAATAGGGAATCCTTTCCCCATTTCTTGTTTCTCTCAGGTTTGTCAAAGATCAGATGGTTGTAGATGTGTGGTATTATTTCTGAGGACTCTGTTCTGTTCCATTGGTCTATATCTCTGTTTTGGTACCAGTACCATGCTGTTTTGGTTACTGTAGCCTTGTAGTATAGTTTGAAGTCAGGTAGCATGACGCCTCCAGCTTTGTCCTTTTGACTTAGGATTGTCTTGGCAATGCGGGCTCTTTTTTGGTTCCATATGAACTTTAAAGCAGTTTTTTACAATTCTGTGAAGAAACTCATTGGTAGCTTGATGGGGATGGCATTGAATGTATAAATTACCTTGGGCAGTATGGCCATTTTCACAATATTGATTCTTCCTATCCATGAGCATGGTATGTTCTTCCATTTGTTTGTGTCCTCTTTTATTTCACTGAGCAGTGGTTTGTAGTTCTCCTTGAAGAGGTCCTTTACATCCCTTGTAAGCTGGATTCCTAGGTATTTTATTCTCTTTGAAGCAATTGTGAATGGAAGTTCATTCCTGATTTGGCTCTCTGCTTGTCTGTTGCTGTTGTATAAGAATGCTTGTGATTTTTGCACATTAATTTTGTATCCTGAGACTTTGCTGAGGTTGCTTATCAGCTTCAGGAGATTTTGGGCTGAGACGATGGGGTTTTCTAAATATACAATCATATCATCTGCAAACAGGGACAATTTGACTTCTTCTTTTCCTAACTGGATACCCTTGATTTCTTTCTCTTGCCTGATTGCCCTAGCCAGATCTTCCAAGACTCTGTTGAATCGGAGTGGTGAGAGAGGGCATCCCTGTCTTGTGCCAGTTTTCAAAGGGAATTTTTCCAGTTTTTGCCCATTCAGAATGATATTAGCTGTTGGTTTGTCATAAATAGCTCTTATTATTTTGAGGTACATTCCATAAATACCGAATTTATTGAGCGTTTTTAGCATGAAGGGCTGTTGAATTTTGTCAAAAGCCTTTTCTGCATCTATTGAGATAATCATGTGGTTCTTGTCTTTGGTTCTGTTTATATGCTGGATTACGTTTATTGATTTGCGAATGTTGAACCAGCCTTGCATCCCAGGGATGAAACCCACTTGATCATGGTGGATAAGCTTTTTGATATGCTGCTGAATCCGGTTTGCCAGTATTTCATTGAGAATTTTTGCATCGATGTTCATCAGGGACATTGGTCTAAAATTCTCTTTTTTTTGTTGTGTCTCTGCCAGGCTTTGGTATCACGATGATGTTGGCCTCATAAAATGAGTTAGGGAGGATTCCCTCTTTTTCTATTGATTGGAATAGTTTCAGAAGGAATGGTACCAGTTCCTCCTTGTACCTCTGGTAGAATTCAGCTGTGAATCCATCTGGTCCTGGACTTTTTTTGGTGGGTAGGCTATTAATTGTTGCCTCAATTTCAGAGCCTGCTATTGGTCTATTCAGCGATTCAACTTCTTCCTTGTTTAGTCTTGGGAGAGTGTAAGTGTCCAGGAAATTATCCATTTCTTCTAGATTTTCTAGTTGATTTTCGTAAAGGCGTTTATAGTATTCTCTGATGATTGTATTTCTGTGGGGTCGGTGGTGATATCCCCTTTATCATTTTTTATTGCGTCTATTTGATTCCTCTCTCTTTTCTTCTTTATTAGTCTTCCTAGCGGTCTGTCAATTTTGTTGATCTTTTCAAAAAACCAACTCCTGGATTCATTGATTTTTTGGAGGGTTTTTTGTGTCTCTATCTCCTTCAGTTCTGCTCTGATCTTACTTATTTCTTGCCTTCTGCTACCTTTTGAATGTGTTTGCTCTTACCTCTCTAGTTCTTTTAATTGTGATGTTAGAGTGTCAATTTTAGATCTTTCCTGCTTTCTCTTGTGGGCATTTAGTGCTATAAATTTCTCTCTACACACTGCTTTAAATGTGTCCCAGAGATTCTGGTATGTTGTATCTTTGTTCTCATTGGTTTCAAAGAACATCTTTATTTCTGCCTTCATTTTGTTATGTACCCAGTAGTCATTCAGGAGCAGGTTGTTCAGTTTCCATGTAGTTGAGCAGTTTTTTTTTTTTTTTTTTTTTTTTTTTTTTTTTTTTTTTTTTTTTTTTTTTTTTTTTTTTTTTTTTTTTGAGACGGAGTCTCGCTCTGTCGCCCGGGCTGGAGTGCAGTGGCCGGATCTCAGCTCACTGCAAGCTCCGCCTCCCGGGTTTACGCCATTCTCCTGCCTCAGCCTCCCGAGTAGCTGGGACTACAGGCGCCCGCCACCTCACCCAGCTAGTTTTTTGTATTTTTTAGTAGAGACGGGGTTTCACCATGTTAGCCAGGATGGTCTGGATCTTCTGACCTCGTGATCCGCCCGTCTCGGCCTCCCAAAGCGCTGGGATTACAGGCTTGAGCCACCGCGCCCGGCCAGTTGAGCAGTTTTGATTGAGTTTCTTAGTCCTGAGTTCTAGTTTGATTGCACTGTGGCTTGAGAGACAGTTTGTTATAATTTCTGTTCTTGTATATTTTCTGAGGAGTCCTTTACTTCCAATTATGTGGTCAATTTTGGAATACATGCGATGTGGTGCTGAGAGGAATGTATATTCTGTTGATTTGGGGTGGAGAGTTCTGTAGATGTCTATTAGGTCCGCTTGGTGCAGAGATGAGTTCAATTCCTGGATATCCTTGTTAACTTTCTGTCTCGTTGATCTGTCTAATGTTGACAGTGGGGAGTTGAAGTCTCCCATTATTATTGTATGGGAGTCTACGTCTCCTTGTAAGTCTCTAAGGACTTGCTTTATGAATCTGGGTGCTCCTGTATTGGGTGCATATATATTTCGGATAGTTAGCTCTTCCTGTTGAATTGATCCCTTTACCATTATGTAATGGCCTTCTTTGTCTCTTTTAATCTTTGATGGTTTAAAGTCTGTTTTATCAGAGACTAGGATTGCAACCCCTGTTTTTTTTTGTTCTCCATTTGCTTGGTAGATCTTCCTCCATCCCTTTATTTTGAGCCTATGTATGTCTCTGCATGTGAGATGGGTCTCCTGAATACAGCAGACTGATGGGTCTTGACTCTTTATCCAGTTTGCCAGTCTGTGTCTTTTAATTGGACCATTTAGTCCACTTACATTTAAGGTTAGTATTGTTATGTGTGACCTTGATCCTGTCATTATGATATTATCTGGTTATTTTGCTCGTTAGTTGATGCAGTTTCTTCCTAGCCTCGATGGTCTTTACATTTTGGAATGTTTCTGCAAAGGCTGGTACCGGTTCTTCCTTTCCATGTTTAGTGCTTCCTTCAGGGTCTCTTGTAAGGCAGGCCTGGTGGTGACAAAATCTCTAAGCACTTGTTTATCTGTAAAGGATTTTATTTCTCCTTCACTTATGAAACTTAATTTGGCTGGATATGAAATTCTGGGTTTAAAATTCTTTTCTTTAAGAACGTTGAATATTGGCCCCCACTCTCTTCTGGCTTATAGAGTTTCTGCCAAGAGATCTGCTGTTAGTCTGATGGGCTTCCCTTTGTGGGTAACCCGACCTTTCTCTCTGGCTGCCCTTAAGATTTTTTCCTTCATTTCAACTTTGGTGAATCTGGCAATTATGTGTCTTGGAGTTGCTCTTCTGGAGGAGTATCTTTGTGGCGTTCTCTGTATTTCCTAAATTTGAATGTTGGCCTGCCCTACTAGGTTGGGGAAGTTCTCCTGGATGATATCCTGAACAGTGTTTTCCACCTTGGTTCCATTTTCCCCCTCACTTTCAGGCACCCCAATCAGACGTAGATTTGGTCTTTCTACATAATCCCCTACTTCTTGCAGGCTTTGTTCATTTCTTTTTCTTCTTTTTTCTTTTGGTTTCTCTTCTCACTTCATTTCATTCATTTGATCCTCAATCGCTGATACTCTTTCTTCCAGTTGATCGAGTGGGTTACTGAATCTTGTGCATTTGTCACGTATTTCTCGTGTCATGGTTTTCATCTCTGTCATTTCGTTTATGATCTTCTCTGCATTAATTAGTCTAGCTGTCAATTCTTCCACTCCTTTTTCAAGATTTTTAGTTTCTTTGTGCTGGGTACGTAATTCCTCCTTTAGCTCTGAGAAGTTTGATGGACTGAATTCTTCTTCTCTCATCTCGTCAAAGTCATTCTGTGACCAGCTTTGATCCGTTGCTGGCGATGGGCTGCGCTCCTTTGCAGGGGGAGATGCGCTCTTATTTTTTGAATTTCCAGCTTTTCTGCCCTGCTTCTTCCCCATCTTTGTGGTTTTATCTGTCTCTGGTCTTTGATGATGGTGACGTACTGATGGGGTTTGGTATAGGTCTCCTTCCTGTTTGATAGTTTTCCTTCTGACAGTCAGAAGGACTGTCTGTTGGTGTGTTGGAGATTGCTTGAGGTCCACTCCAGACCCTGTTTGCCTGGGTATTAGTAGCAGAGGTTGCCGAAGATAGAATATTGCTGAACAGCGAGTGTACCTGTCTGATTCTTCCTTTGGAAGTTTCCTCTCAGGGGTGTCCCCCACCCTGTGAGGTGTGGGGTGTCAGACTGCCCCTAGTGGGGGATTTCTCCCAGCTAGGCTACTCAGGGTCATGGACACACCTGAGCAGGCAGTCTATCCGTTCTCAGATCTCAACCTCCGCGTTGGGAGATCCACGGCTCTCCCCAAAGCTGTCAGACAGAGTCGTTCACGTCTGCACCGGCCCCCGCTGCTTCCCCTGTTGGTCTTCAGCTGTGCGCTGTCCCCAGAGGTGGAGACTACAGAGACAGGTAGGCTTCTTTTAGCTGCTGTGAGCTCCACCCAGTTTGAGCTTCCCAGCGGCTTTGTTTACCTACTTAAGCCTCAGCAATGGCGGGCGCCCCTCCCCCAGACTCACTGCTGCCTTGCGGATAGATTGCCGCAGACTGTTATGTTAGCAGTGAGGGAGGATCCGTGGGCGTGGGACCCTCCCAGCCAGGTGTGGGATATATTCTCCTGGTGTGCCTGTCTGCTTAAAGCGCAGTATTGGGGTGGGAGTTACCCGATTTTCCAGGTGTTGTGTGTCTCAGTTCCCCTGGCTAGGAAAACAGATTCCCTTCCCCCTTGGCTTCCAGGTGAGGCGATGCCTCGCCCTGCTTCAGCTCTCGCTGGTCAGGCTGCAGCAGCTGACCAGCACCGATTGTCCGGCACTCCCTAGTGAGATGACCCCAGTACCTCAGTTGAAAATGCAGAAATCACCAGTCTTCTGTGTCGCTCGCGCTGGGAGTTGGAGACTGGAGCTGTTCCTATTCGGCCACCTTGCTCCGCCTCTCATCTTTGCATTTCTATTCTCTCAAGAAAGAAACTCATATCTGTTACGTTAAGAAAATAAATTCCTTATTATTTCACTAGGATAAAGATCAAACTTCTTAACACGTCCTATATGGCTTTTTATGGCCCAGCCCTTCCCAATCTTTCTAGGTCACTGCTTGCCCTTCCTCATCTCACACTCAATGCGTCCCACCCATGCCAGAGCACTGTCATTTTGTCAGTTTTCAATGTGCATGGTGCTCTCTCTTCCCTCCAACAGATTCTGATAGGTTGTTTCATCTACTTCAATCACTTTTTCACCTGTTCATTCACCTACTCATCTTGTGGGTCTCAGTTTAGAAGTCCCTTCCTCCAAGAGGTTTTCCCTGACTTTCTGTGCTTCTGGGCGAGGTCCCCCTGTGATGTGCTCCCAAGTCACCCCGTACATCTAACCACAATTTGTTGAAATTGTTTGCTTAACTACTTCTCTCCTCACCTTATAATGGAAGCTCTGTGGGGTCAGGGATTACATTTTTCTTGCTCCCTACTGTAGCCTCAATGCCTAGCACATCACTTGATACAGAGTTGGTGCTCAATAAATAGTTTCTGGATGAATGAATACATGAATGATTAGTGAAAGAATAAGACAGAAACCTTAGAGCTGACCTTCAAGGTAAGCAAGATCCTACTAGAAAAAAAGTGTTTGCTAACTTCACATTTCAGAGGATGACTTGAGACTTTTCTAGTTGAAAGGTTGACTTGATTGTACCTGACAGTTTCATTTTTTGAGCAAGTTTGTTTCTAAAAGGCCTGTGTGTATGTTACTACAAACCCCTGTGCTATTCCAATCCATCCATCCAGTGGCCCAGCCCTATTCCTCTATGCACCTAATCCCCAAATTATCTTAGGTTACCTTGGGTTAGAAGAATAGTGAACAAAATGAAGCCTCAGAAGGCATGGTTGTCATTTGCTTTCAAATTATGTTGCCTCATAAGGCTTTTCAGAAGACTGCACTTATCCATTTAATAGACTGGAAACATATTAAATGGGTAAATGCAACCACATAGACTTTCATTCGAAGGAATAAATTTTGGTAAAATTAACTTGAAAACTCCCAAATGTACCCACAGCATTATTTCCAAATGGCTATACGAACTCTGCTTGGATACATGTAATAACTGAGAACTCACTCAATTATCTCTCAAGGCAACTCTAGATTATCTTTTCCCATATTCAATAGCCAAACATATGCCGCCTTCAACCTTCTGTTCATTGGTTCCTTTTTCTAGTGAATTTAGAACTCCTCAGCAAAAATGCCAGTTAGTGCCATCTTGCCCTCCTCTAACAGCAAAAGAACTAGCTCTCTTTGTGAGAGTGTATTTTTTTTCTTGAGTACCTACAATGCAGTTCTGACTTTCAAGTCCCATTCTTCTTTGTTTTCATGCCCAATACTTTCTTCATCCCCACAGAACTGTGTTAGAAAATGCCTCTCTGATGGCTGGCCTAACCACTGGTTGAAGGAAGTGTTCATGTTCATGATATTATTTAAGGGACTAAAAAAATCCCATGCTTCCTCTCCAAAATGACAACTTAGTTTGATATAATTGGGCACAATAGTGAGGACTGCATTCCAGTCCTCTCTGCCACAAACTTATGTGTTACCTGGAGTAGGCTATTTCCCTTCTTTGGACCTCAGTCCTCTCACATGGAAAATAAGAGCCTTGTGTTAATTGGCCTTTGAGGTCCCTTTCAGCTCTCATATTCCAAGGTTCTGTGACTCAAGCTTTTGGATTAGAACCTGCAAACATCCAGAAGGCATGCACATGTGTCTGAACACAACTTACAGACTCTGTTTTTGCGTGACTCTATGGCAAGTTCACCATTATGAAAAAATGAATTGTGTGCAATTTCAAACTCTGCCTCTGTTTATATACAGAATTCCCAGACATTCTTAAAATACAACTGCTCTTCTAAGAAATAATGTGAACACAATCAAAGGTATATCCTAAGTAGTGGCAGTTGTGTCCCTTCCCAACCCTACTTTCCAAACCTATTGGTCTTAGCCCTACTACTCCTCTGGCTACTTGTTAGTCTGTTAAGTGAAAAAGACAGTGGATTAAGGGTTGAGGTAGACAGAGTAACGCTTCTCCCAAAAATGTTCATGTTTCAATCCCTGGAACCTGTGAATGTGTTATATTACATAGCAAAGTTCCAGTTAAAGTGAAAGAGAGAAATAGGAGAGAAGGTTGGAATAATAAGGTATGAGAAGTACTCAATTCACTGTTGCCAGCTTTGAAGATAGAGGAAGAAGGCCATGAAGTGGGGAATTTAGGTCTCTAGAAGCCAGAAAAGTCAAGTAAATAGATTGTCCCTAGACATTCCAGAAGTAAGAACAGTGAGACACCATTTTAGATGTCTATCCTATTAAAACTATAAAATAACAAATACATGCTGTTACATGGACACATGGGAGGGAAACAACACATACTGGGGCCTGTTGAAGGAGGTAGGGTGGGGTGGGAAGAGGGAGACCATCAGGAAGAATAGTCAATGGATTCTGGGCTTAATACCTAAGTGACTGGATGATCTGTGCAGCAGACCACCATGTACCAATGTAACAAACCTGCGCATCCTGCATATGTACACCTGAACTTAAAATAAAAGTTGAAGAAAAAACCCAAATAAATAAATATGTATCGTTTTAAGAAACCAGGTTTTTACTAATTTATTATAGTAGCAATAGGAAAGTAACACAGGCATCAACAGACCTAACTCTGAGTCGTGCTATTGAAACATACTAGCTGCTTGTTATTGGACAGGATTTTAAAAAAAATCTCTCTACAATTTAGAATCCTATTCTATAAAATGAAGATAAAACCATCTTGCTTGTGAACTTCACAGGTAGCCCTGAAGATCAACTAAAAGTGCCATATAAATGTAAGATGGAATAGTTCTGTACACAAAAACATAAGTAAAGTGGAAAGATGAGCAATAGACAGGGAAAATTATTCACCACATATATAACAGATAATTACTATTCAGAATATATGTGGAAAAGATAATCCAATGAAATTATACTCAAATGATAAGAATAAAAACGAGAACCAAAGTGGACAATCAAACATGGAAAGAAGCTCAAATCACTAGTAATCAGAGAAATACAAATTGCAAATAAAAGCAGCAAAAACCATCATCAATTCACTATATTGACTAACATTTTAAAAACACTTTAGAAATTGATGAAGGAGTGTGAAAGTATGTGAGGAAACAAGCCTCTCATACGCTAATGAGAACTATAAATTGGTAGAACTACTGTGGAAAGTTAACTTGTCAATATCTACTAAATATTTAAAATATATTTACTACGTATGTTACAGAAATACCGGCTCCTAATTATTCACTGAAATGGGCACAAATAGACAAGAATATTAATTGCAGCACTGCATGTAATAGAAATAAACCTCAGACAAACTATGTTATCACAATTCTACAAAATGTTATGTGACAGCTTAAAACAAGGCAAAAAATGTAAGATGAATTTATAGCTAAATACAGCAATTCATAGATTCATAGATGTGATAAAAGAAGGATAGTAACTTTTTTTTTATTATTATACTTTAAGTTCTAGGGTATATGTGCATAACGTGCAGGTTTGTTACATATGTATACTTGTGCCATGTCGGTGTGCTGCACCCATCAACTCGTCAGCACCCATCAATTCATCATTTATATCATGTATAACTCCCAATGCAATCCCTTCCCCCTCCCCTCTCCCCATGATAGGCCCCGGTGTGTGATGTTCCCCTTCCCGAGTCCAAGTGATCTCATTGTTCAGTTCCCACCTATGAGTAGGAACATGCGGTGTTTGGTTTTCAGTTCTTGTGACAGTTTGCTAAGAATGATGGTTTCCAGCTGCATCCATGTCCCTACAAAGGACGCAAACTCATCCTTTTTTATGGCTGCATAGTATTCCATGGTGTATATGTGCCACATTTTCTTAATCCAGTCTGTCACAGGTGGACATTTGGGTTGATTCCAAGTCTTTGCTATTGTGAATGGTGCCACAATAAACATACGTGTGCATTTGTCTTTATAGCAGCGTGATTTATAATCCTTTGGGTATATACTAAGTAGTGGGATGGCTGGGTCATATGGTACATCTAGGTCTAGATCATTGAGGAATTGCCATACTGTTTTCCATAATGGCTGAACTAGTTTACAATCCCACCAACAGTGTAAAAGTGTTCCTATTTCTCCACATCCTCTCCAGCACCTGTTGTTTCCTGACTTTTTAATGATTGCCATTCTAACTGGTGTGAGATGGTATCTCATTGTGGTTTTGATTTGCATTTCTCTGATGGCCAGTGATGATGAGCATTTTTTCATGTGTCTGTTGGCTGTATGAATGTCTTCTTTTGAGAAATCTCTGTTCATATCCTTTGCCCACTTTTTGATGGGGTTGTTTGTTTTTTTCTTGTATATTTGTTTGAGTTCCTTGTAGATTCTGGATATTAGCCCTTTGTCAGCTGAGTAGATTGCAAAAATTTTCTCCCATTCTGTAGGTTGCCTGTTCACTCTGATGGTAGTTTCTTTTGCTGTGCAGAAGCTCTTTAGTTAAATGAGATCCCATTTGTCAATTTTGGCTTTTGCTGCCGTTGCTTTTGGTGTTTTAGACATGAAGTCCTTGCCCATGCCTATGTCCTGAATGGTACTACCTAGGTTTTCTTTTAGGCTTTTTATGGTATTAGGTCTAACATTTAAGTGTCTAATCCATCTTGAATTAATCTTCGTATAAGGAGTAAGGAAAGGATCCAGTTTCAGTTTTCTACTTATGGCTAGAAAAATTTCTCAGCACCATTTATTAAATAGGGAATCCTTTCCCCATTTCTTGTTACTCTCAGGCTTGTCAAGGATCAGATGGCTGTAGATTTGTGGTATTATTTCTGAGGACTCTGTTCTGTTCCATTGGTCTATGTCTCTGTTTTGGTACCAGTACCATGCTGTTTTGGTTACTGTAGCCTTGTAGTATAGTTTGAAGTCAGGTAGTGTGATGCCTCCAGCTTAGTCCTTTTGACTTAGGATTGTCTTGGCAATGCGGGCTCTTTTTTGGTTCCATATGAACTTTAAAGCAGTTTTTTCCAATTCTGTGAAGAAACTCATTGGTAGCTTGATGGAGATGGCATTGAATCTATAAATTACCTTGGGCAGTATGGCCATTTTCACGATATTGATTCTTCCTATCCATGAGCATGGTATGTTCTTCCATTTGTTCATGTCCTCTTTTATTTCACTGAGCAGTGGTTGCAGTTCTCCTTGAAGAGGTCCTTTACATCCCTTTTAAGGTAGATTTCTAAGTATTTTATTCTCTTTGAAGTAATTGTGAATGGAAGTTCATTCATGATTTGGCTCTCTGTTTGTCTGTTACTGGTGTATAAGAATGCTTATGATTTCTGCACATTCGTTTTGTATCCTGAGACTTTGCTGAGGTTGCTTATCAGCTTAAGGAGATTTTGGGCTGAGACAATGCGGTTTTCTAAAGATACAATCATGTCATCTGCAAACAGGGACAATTTGACTTCTTCTTTTCCTAACTGGATACCCTTAATTTATTTCTCTTGCCTGATTGCCCTAGCCAGAACTTCCAACACTATGTTGAATAGGAGTGGTGAGAGAGGTTATCCCTGTCTTGTGCCAGTTTTCAAAGGGAATTTTTCCAGTTTTTGCCCATTCAGTATGATATTAGCTGTGGGTTTGTCATAAAGAGCTCTTATTATTTTGAGGTACGTTCCATAAATACCGAATTTATTGAGCGTTTTTAGCATGAAGGGATGTTGAATTTTGTCAAAAGCCTTTTCTGCATCTATTGAGATAATCATGTGGTTCTTGTCTTTGGTTCTGTTTAAATGCTGGATTACATTTATTTCTTTGCGAATGTTGAACCAGCCTTGCATCCCAGGGATGAAGCCCACTTGATCATGGTGGATAAACTTTTTGATGTGCTGCTGAAACCGGTTTCCCAGTATTTCATTGAGGACCTTTGCATCGATGTTCATCAGGGATATTGGTCTAAAATTCTCTTTTTTTTTGTTGTGTCTCTGCCAGGATTTGGTATCAGGATGATGCTGGCCTCATGAAAAGAGTTAGGGAGGATTCCCTCTTTTTCTATTGATTGGAATAGTTTCAGAAGGAATGGTAGCAACTCCTCCTTGTACCTCTGGTAGAATTCAGCTGTGAATCCATCTGGTCCTGGACATTTTTTGGTTGGTAGGCTATTAATTATTGCCTCAATTTCAGAGCCTGCTATTGGTCTATTCAGGGATTCAGCTTCTTCCTTGTTTAGTCTTGGAAGAGTGTAAGTATCCAGGAAATTATCCATTTCCTGTAGATTTTCTAGTTCATTTGCGTAGAGGTGTTTATAGTATTCTCCGATGGTATTCTGTGGGGTTGGTGATGATATCCCGTTTATCATTTTTTATTGCATCTATTTGATTCCTCTCTCTTTTCTTCTTTATTAGTCTTGCTAGCGGTCTGTCAATTTTGTTGATCTTTTCAAAAAACCAACTCATGGATTCATTGACTTTTGGAGGGTTTTTTGTGTCTGTATCTCCTTCAGTTCGGCTCTGATCTTAGTTATTTCTTGCCTTCTACTAGCTTTTGAATGTGTTTGCTCTTGTCTCTGTAGTTCTTTTAATTGTGATGTTAGATTTTCCATTTCAGATCTTTCTAGCTTTCTCTTGTGGGCATTTAGTGCTATAAATTTCCCTCTACACACTGCTTTAAATGTGTCCCAGAGATTCTGTTATGTTGTATCTTAGTTCTCATTGTTTTCAAAGAACATCTTTTTTTCTGCCTTCATTTCATTATGCACCCAGTAGTCATTCAGGAGCAGGTTGTTCAGTTTCCATGTAGTTGAGCGGTTTTGATTGATTTCCTAGTCCTGAGTTCTAGTTTGATTGCACTGTGGTCTGAGAGACAGTTTGTTATAATTTCTGTTCTTTTAAATTTGCTGAGGAGTGCTTTACTTCCAATTATGTGGTCAATTTTGGAATAAGTGCGATGTGGTGCTGAGAAGAATGTATATTCTGTTGATTTGGAGTGGAGAGTTCTATAGACGTCTATTAGGTCTGCTTGGTGCAGAGATGAGTTGAATTCCTGGATATCCTTGTTAACTTTCTGTCTCGTTGATCTGTCTAATGTTGACAGTGGAGTGTTGAAGTTTCCCATTATTATTGTATGGGAGTCTAAGTCTCTTTGTAAGTCTCTAAGGATATGCTTTATGAATCTGGGACTCCTGTATTGGGTGCATATATATTTAGGGTAGTTAGGTCTTCCTGTTGAATTGATCCCTTTACCATCATGTAATGGTCTACTTTGTCTCTTTTAATCTTTGATGGCTTAAATCTGTTTTATCAGAGGCTAGGAATGCAACCCCTGCTTTTTTTTGTTCTCCATTTTCTTGGTAGATCTTCCTGCATCCCTTTATTTTGAGCCTCTGTATGTGTCTGCATGTGAGATGGGTCTCCTGAATACTGCAGACTGATGGGTCTTGACTCTTTATCCAGTTTGCAGGTCTGTGTCTTTTAATTGGACCATTTAGTCCATTTACATTTAAGGTTAATATTGTTATGTGGAACTTGATCCTGCCTTTATGATATTACCTGGTTATTTTGCTCGTTACTTGATGCAGTTTCTTCTTAGCCTCCATGGTCTTTACATTTTGGGATGTTTTCGCAAAGGCTGCTACCGGTTGTTCCTTTCCATGTTTAGGGCTTCCTTCAGGGTCTCATGTAAGGCAGGCCTGGTAGTGACAAAATCTCTAAGCATTTGCTTATCGGTAAAGGATTTTACTTCTCATTCACTTATGAACCTTAGTTTGGCTGGATATAAAATTCTGGGTTTCCATCTCACACCAGTTAGAATGGCAATCATTAAGAAGTCAGGAAACAACAGGTGTTGGAGAGGATGTGGAGAAATAGGAACACTTTTACACTGTTGGTGGGATTGTAAACTAGTTCAACCATTATGGAAAACAGTATGGCAATTCCTCAAGGATCTAGAACTAGATGTACCATATGACCCAGCCATCCCACTACTGGGTATATACCCAAAGGATTATAAATTAGTCTACTACAAAGACACATGTACACGTATGTTTATTGCGGCACTATTCACAATAGCAAAGACTTGGAATCAACCCAAATGTCCATCTGTGACAGACTGGATTAAGAAAATGTGGCACATATACACCATGGAATACTATGCAGCCATAAAAAAGGATGAGTTTGCGTCCTTTGTAGGGACATGGATGCAGCTGGAAACCATCATTCTTAGCAAACTATCACAAGAACAGAAAACCAAACACCGCATGTTCTCACTCATAGGTGGGAACTGAACAATGAGATCACTTGGACTCGGGAAGGGGAACATCACACACTGGGGCCTATCATGGGGAGGGGGGAGGGGGGAGGAGGGAGGGATTGCATTGGGGAGTTATACATGATATAAATGATGAATTGATGGGTGCTGACGAGTTGATGGGTGCAGCACACCAACATGGCATAAGTATACATATGTAACAAACCTGCACGTTATGCACATGTACCCTAGAACTTAAAGTATAATAAAAAAAAAAAAAAAAAAAAAAAGAAATGCTGGTGAGGATGTGGAGAAAGGGGAACCCTCGTACACCATTGGTGGCATTGTGAATTAGTACAGTCACTATGGAGAACAGTATAGAGTCTGCAAAAAATTAAAAATACAACTACCTACATGATCCAGCAATCCCATCGCTAGGTAACCACTCAAAAGCAAGAAAATCAATATTATAAAAGAGAAATCCGACCTGACATGTTTATTGCAGCACTTTTCACAATAGCCATAATTTGGAATCAACCTAAATGTACATCAACAGACAAATGGGTTTTAAAAATGTGATACACATACTACTCAGTCATATGAAAGAATAAGATCCTCTCATTCGCAGTGACATGGATGGAACTGGAGGACGTTATGTCAAGTAAAATAATCCAGTCACAAAGGATATGAATAGACATTTCTCAAAACAAGACATGCATACAGCCAACAGACACATGAAAAAAGGCTCATCATCACTGGCCATCAGAGAAATGCAAATCAAAACCAAAATGAGATGCCATCTCACACCAGTTAGAATGGCAATCATTAAAAAGTTAGGAAACAACAGGTGCTGGAGAGGATGTGGAGAAATAGGAACACTTTTACACTGTTGGTGGGATTGTAAACTGGTTCAACCATTGTGGAAAACAGTATGGCAATTCCTCAAGGATCTAGAACTAGCAATACCATATGACCCAGCCATCCCATTACTGGGTATATACACAAAGGATTATAAATCATGCTGCTGTAAAGACTCATGCACACGTATGTTTATTGTGGCACTATTCACAATAGCAAAGACTTGGAATCAACCTAAATGTCCATCAGTGACAGACTGGATTAAGAAAATGTGGCACATATACACCATGGAATACTATGCAGCCATAAAAAAGGATGAGTTCATGTCCTTTGTAGGGACATGGATGCAGCTGGAAACCATCATTCTCAGCAAACTATCGCAAGAACAGAAAACCAAACACTGCATGTTCTCACTCATAGGTGGGAATTGAACAATGAGATCACTTGGACTCTGGAAGGGGAACATCACACACTGGGGCCTATTATGGGGAGTGGGGAGAGGGGAGGGATGGCATTGGGAGTTAAACTTGATGTAAATGATGAGTTGATGGATGCTGACGAGTTGATGGGAGCAGCACACCAACATGGCACAAGTATACATATGTAAGAAACCTGCACGTTGTGCACATGTACCCTAGAACTTAAAGTATAATAACAATAAAAAAAGAAGGCTTCAAAAAAAAAAAAAAAAAAAAAAAAAATTCTGGGTTTAAAATTCTTTTCTTTAAGAACGTTGAATATTGGCCCCCACTCTCTTCTGGCTTGTAGAGTTTCTGCTGAGAGATCTGCTGTTAGTCTGATGGGCTTCCCTTTGTGGGTAACCTGACCTTTCTCTCTGGCTGCCCTTAAGATTCTTTCCTTCTGTTCAACTTTGGTGAATCTGGCAATTATGTGTCTTGGAGTTGCTCTTCTCGAGGAGTATCTTTGTGGTGTTCTCTGTATTTCCTGAATTTGAATGTTGGCCTGCCCTACTAGGTTGGGGAAGTTCTCCTGGATGATATCTTGAAGAGTGTTTTCCAACTTGATTCCATTTTCCTCCTCATTTTCAGGCACCCCAATCAGACATAGATGTGGTCTTTTTACATAATCCCATACTTCTTGCAGGCTTTGTTCATTTCTTTTTCTTCTTTTTTCTTTTGGTTTCTCTTCTCGCTTCATTTCATTCATTTGATCCTCAATCGCTGATACTCTTTCTTCCAGTTGATTGAGTCGGTTACTGAAGCTTGTGCATTTGTCACGTATTTCTCGTGTCATGGTGTTCATCTCTGTCATTTCGTTTATGACCTTCTCTGCTTTAATTAGTCTAGCTGTCAATTCTTCCACTCTTTTTTCAAGATTTTTTGTTCCTTTGTGCTGGGTACGTAATTCCTCCTTTAGCTCTGAGAAGTTTGATGGACTGAATCCTTCTTCTCTCATCTCCTCAAAGTCATTCTCTGACCAGCTTTGATCCGTTGCTGGCGATGGGCTCTGCTCGTTTGCAGGGGGAGATGCGGTCTTCTTTTTTGAATTTCCAGCTTTTCTGCCCTGCTTTTTCCCCATCTTTGTGGTTTTATCTGTCTCTGGTCTTTGCTGATGGTGACATACTGATGGGGTTTTGGTATAGGTGTCCTTCCTGTTTGATAGTTTTCCTTCTAACAGTCAGGACCCTCAGCTGTATGTCTGTTGGAGATTGCTTGATGTCCACTCCCGACCCTGTTTGCCTGGGTATCAGCAGCATAGGTTGCAGAGTATAGAATATTGCCGAACAGCAAGTGTACCTGTCTGATTCTTGCTTTGGAAGCTTCCTCTCAGAGGTGTAATCCACCCTGTGAGGTGTGGGGTGTCAGACTGTCCCTAGTGGGGGTTGTCTCCCAGTTAGGCTACTCAGGGGCCAGGGACCCACTTGAGCAGGCAGTCTGTCCCTTCTCAGATCTCAACCTCCTTGTTGGGAGATCCACTGCTCTCTTCAAAGCTGTCAGACTGAGTCGTTTGCATTTGCAGAGGTTCCTGCTGCTTTTGTTGTTGTTGTTGTTAACTGTGCCCTGTCCCCAGAGGTGGAGTCTGCAGAGACTGGCAGGTTTTCTTGAGCTGCTGTGAGCTCCACCCAGTTCGAGCTTCCCAGCGGCTTTGTTTACCTACTTAAGCCTCAGCAATGGCGGGCGCCCCTCCCCCAGCCTCGCTGCTGCCGTTTAGGTTAGATCGCAGAGTGCTGTGTTAGGAATGAGGGAGGCTCCGTGGCCTGGGACCCTCCTGGCCAGGTGTGGGATACATTCTCCTGGTGTGCCCGTTTACTTAAAGCGCAATATTGGGGTGGGAGTCACCCGATTTTCCAGGTGTTGTGTGTCTCAGTTCCCCTGGCTAGGAAAAGGGATTCCCTTCTCCCTTGCACTTTCCAAGTGAGAGGATGCCTCGGCCTGCTTCAGCTCTCCCTGGTCAGGCTGCAGCAGCTGACCAGCACCAATTGTCCGGCACTCCCTAGTGAGATGACCCCAGTACCTCAGTTGAAAATGGAGAAATCACCAGTCGTCTGTGTCACTCGCGCTGGGAATTGGAGACTGGAGCTGTTCCTATTCGGCCATCTTGCTCTGCCCCTCCTAGAATCAGTAACATGTTAATGGTAGAATCTACTTAGTATGTATATGGACATTTCCTGTTAGATTCTTTCAAGTTTGCTGTTTATTGAAATTTTTCATAATAGAATAATAGGAAAAAAATAATGTGCTGATCAGATTAAAAACAGCATCAACAATGAAAAACAGTAAGTCAATTTTGTATTACAAAGATATACATTTAAGACCGACTGGAGCAGGCACAAAATGATATACCACTTATGTTCAAAAATACGCTAATTAATATTGCATATTTTCTTTAGGTAAAACACATGTACTTGTACAACTATAAACATATGTACTTGTGCAGCTATAAAACAACACATACACTGCATAAATACACATTCCATTACACAAGTTACGTCATTTATGTAAAATATACACATAAGCACACACATACAAAGACACAAACTAATAAAATCATGTAAAGAACCTAAGGGGTAGAAGACAGTGTATGTATGTACACTGTGTGTGCACCATTAAATTTGTAATGTTTTAATAGTTTACAAAACTAATGTTACCAGAAATTACTTTAAAAATAAAAACAAAATATTAATTCTAATTCATGAACATGGAATATCTTTCCATTTATCTGTGCTTTTTTATTCCTATTTCTTTCGTCAGTGTTTTATAGTTCTCAGTTTTACACCTAAGTATTTAACGTTTTGTTTCTATTGTAAATGGGATTGCTTTCTTAATTTCCTTTTTGTATTGTTCATTATTACTATATAGAAACGTTATTGCTTTTTGTATGCTGACTTTGTATTCTACAACTTCACTGGATACAGTTGTAATAGTTTTTTGGCAGAGTCTTTAGTGTTTTCTATATATAAGATCGTGTCACCAGCAAATAGAGACAATTTGATTTCTCATTTTCCTATTAAGGTGCATTTTACTTCTTTCTATTGCCTAATTGCTCAGCTAGTTCTAGCACTTTGTTAAAAAGAAGTGGCGAGAGTGAGCATCCTTGTCTTGTTCCATAAAGGAACGTGCCTTAGAGGAAAATATTTCAACTTTTTACTGTTGAGAATGACGTTATCTGCAGGTTTGTCACATAAGACCTTTCATGTATTGAGGTGCATTCCCTCTATACATAATCTGTTGAAAGTTTTTATCATGAAAGGGTATTAGATTTTTTCCATTTTTTTTCTATTGAGATGATCATATGATTTTTTATCCTTTATTGTTTTCTATGTTGTGTATTATATTAGTTGATTAGCATTCGTTGAACCGTCTTTGTATCCCCTAGATAAATCCTGTTTGATCATGAAGCAATTATTTTTAATGTGTTCTTGAATTCACTTTGCTAACACTTCGTTGAGGATTTTTGCATTTATGTTCCTTAGGGGTATTGACCTATAATTTTCTTTTCTTGTAATGTCCCTGTCTGGCTTTGATACCAGAGTAATGCTAGCCTCTTATAATGAGTTTGAAAGTCTTTATTTTAATTTTTTGGAAGTGTTTGAGAAGAATTGGTATTAATTCTTCTTTAAATGTTTGGTAGAATTTAGCAGTGAAGCTGCCTGGTTCTGGGCATTTCCCTGGTGGAAAACATTTTATTACTGATTCCATTTCCTTATTCTTTGTTCAGATTTTCTATTTCTTTCGTGATTCAGTCTTAATCGGTTATATCTGTCTAGGGATTTATCCATTTTTTCAAGGTTACCTAGTTAATAATGTGAAGCTGTCTGTACTACCCAAAATGATCTACAGATTCAATGCACTCCTTGTTGAAATTCCAATTTTATTTTTAAATAAACGAAAAAAAAATCCAAAAACCCCTGAATAAATGAAACACCGCCCCCTTTTTTTTTGACAGAGTCTTGCACTCTCGCCAAGGCTGGAGTGCAGTGGCGCGATCTTGGCTCACTGCAAGCTCCGCCTCCCAGGTTCACGCCATTATCCTGCCTAGGCCTCCCAAGTAGCTAGGACTACAGGCGCCTGCTAACCACTCCTGGCTAATTTTTTGTATTTTTAATAGAGACCGTGTTTTAATTCACCGTGTTAGCCATGATGGCCTCGATCTCCTGACCTCGTGATCCACCTGCCTCGGTCTCCCAAAGTGGAAACAATCTTTACAGAAATAACAAATCTGGATGCATCACACTCACTAATTTCAAAACATATTATGAAGTGATTGCAATCAAAATACCCTAGTACTGGCATAAAAACAGACACATAAACCAATGGAATAGAATATAGAACACAAAAATAAACCCATGTACTTACCATCAAGTTACTTCAACAAAGGTGCCAAGAACACACAGTAGGGGGAAGAACAGTCTCTTCAATAAATGATGTTGAGAAAAATGAATATCCACATAAAGAAGAATGAAATTAGACCCTTATACCATATACAAAAATCAACTAAAAATGAATAAGACCTGAAACTGTAAAACTACTAGAATAAAACTTAGGAGAAAAGCCTTCACAATACTTGCCTGGGAAATGGTTTTTTGAATATGACCCTAAAAGCACAGACAACCAAAGCAAAAATAGACAAATAGAATGGCATCAAACTAAAAAGCCTTTGCACAGCAAAGCAATCAATCAACAAAGTGAAGACATTACTTCCAGAATAGGAGAAAATATTTGCAAACCATACATTTGATAAAGGATTAATATCCAAAATATATAAAAAGCTCAACAACTAAATAGCAGAAAAACAAGTAACCTGATTTTTAAAAGGGAAAAAGATCTGAAGAGACATTACTCCAAAGAAGACCTATGAATGGCCAATAGGTATGTGAAAACAAAATCTTTAAAATCACTAATCATTAAGGAAATGCAAATTAAAACCACAATAAAATATTAACTCACAACTGCTAGAATAGTTTTTATCAAAAAGATGAAAGATAAGAGTTGGAGAGGATGCAGAGAAAAGGAAACTCTTATGCATTGTTGGTGGGAACATAAATTAATAGAGCCATTATGGAAAACAGTATGACAGTTCCTCAGAAAAACTAAAAATGAAAGTACCATACAACCTAGTAATCCCACGTCTGGGCGTATACCCAAAATAACTGAAATCAACGTGTCAAAGGGATATCTGCACTCCCATGGTTATTGCATCATTACTCACAGTAGCCAAGATATGAAAAAAAACTTGATTGTTCATCAATGGATGAGTTGATAAAGAAAATGTGGTATAGGCCTGGTGTGGTGTCTCACACCTGTAATCCCAGCATTTTGGAAAGCTGAGGCAGGTGGATCATGAGGTCAGGAGTTCAAGACCAGCCTGGCCAACATAGTGAAATCCTGTCTTTACTAAAAATACAAATAAAAAAAAAATGTCTAAAACACCAAAAGCAATGGCAGCAAAAGCCAAAATTGACAAATGGGATCCAATTAAACTAAAGAGCTTCTGTACAGCAAAAGAAACTACCATCGGAGTGAACAGGCAACCTACAGAATGGGAGAAAACTTTTGCAATCTACTCATCTGACAAAGGGCTAATATTCAGAATCTACAAAGAACTCAAACAAATATACAAGAAAAAAACAAACAACCCCATCAAAAAGTGGGGAAAGGATATGAACAGACATTTCTCAAAAGAAGACATTCATACAGCCAACAGACACATGAAAAAATGCTCATCATCACTGGCCATCAGAGAAATGCAAATCAAAACCACAATGAGATACCATCTCACACCAGTTAGAACGGCAATCATTAAAAAATCAGGAAACAACAGGTGTTGGAGAGGATTTGGAGAAATAGGAACACTTTTACACTGTTGGTGGGATTGTGAACTAGTTCAACCATTATGGAAAACAGTATGGCAATTCCTCAAGGATCTAGAACTAGATGTACCATATGACCCAGCCATCCCACTACTGGGTATATACCCAAAGGATTATAAATTATTCTACTACAAAGACACATGTACACGTATGTTTATTGTGGCACTATTCACAATAGCAAAGACTTGGAATCAATCCAAATGTCCATCTGTGACAGACTGGATTAAGAAAATGTGGCACATATACACCATGGAATACTATGCAGCCATAAAAAAGGATGAGTTTGCGTCCTTTGTAGGGACATGGATGCAGCTGGAAACCATCATTCTTAGCAAACTATCACAAGAACAGAAAACCAAACACCGCATGTTCTCACTCATAGGTGGGAACTGAACAATGAGATCACTTGGACTCGGGAAGGGGAACATCACACACTGGGGCCTATTATCGGGGGGAGGGGGGAGGGATTGCATTGGGGAGTTATACATGATATAAATGATGAATTGATGGGTGCTGATGAGTTGATGGGTGCAGCACACCAACATGGCACAAGTATACATATGTAACAAACCTGCACGTTATGCACATGTACCCTAGAACTTGAAGTATAATAAAAATAAAAAAAAATAAAAAATAAAAAAATTTAGCCAAGTAGCCTATAGTCCTAGCTACTTGGAAGGCTGAGGCAGCAGAATCATTTGAACCTGCGAGGCAGAGGTTGCAGTGAACCGAGATTGCACCACTGCACACCAGCTCAGGCAACAGTATGAGACTCTATCTAAAAAAAAAAAAAAAAAGAAAAGAAAATGTGGAAATGTGGTATATATACATAATGAAATACTAAACAGCTTTTACTTTTAAAAGGGGGTAGGATCCTGTTATTTGTGACACCATGGATTAATCTGTAAGACATTATGCTAAGTGAAATAAGCCAGGCTCATAAAGACAAATATGGCATGATCTCTCTTATGTCAGGAATCTAATGAAGTTGCGCTCACAGAAGTGAAAAGGAGAACGATGGTTACCAGAGACTGGGGTGGGGTAGAGGGACTGGAGAGCTATCAATCAAAGGCTACAAAGTTTTATATAGACTGATAGAATACGTTTTGATGTCTATTGAACAGTAAGGAGACAATAGTCAATAACAATGTATTATATATAATTAAAAATGAGTAAATTTCAAATGTGTAACCATAAGAAATGATAGGTAAGCATGGAGATGGATATATTAATTAGCTTGATTTAATTATATTTTTATTGTATACATATATCAAAACATCATATGGTACCCCATAAATGCATATAACTATGATTTGTCAATAAAATACATATATGTAATCATTCTCTAAATGCCAAATATAAGTTAGCAGTATCTGTGAAGTCTCCATAATATTGATCAAGAGTTCTGACTGCTATGTTTTAGTCAAAGAAAGGTATCATTCTGCTTTTCGGATTTATTTCAATTTTTATAAGAACCTTTTTGGACATTTTTTATCTTCAGCAATGGTTAGTTGTAAAAATAATGTAAGGCAAAAGAACATTATAGGTGCCAAAAAGCAATGTCAGTTTACACCCAGATCCTAGTTTAGGGGTATAAACGTATTTGACCCACCACCACCATTCCACCTAAAATGCTCTTCTCCTCAATTTCCATTAATACAAGTCTTTCCTATCTTTCAAGGACAAATTGAAGTCCCACCTTGTCCAGAAAGTCTCCTCTGAAAACTCCAGCCTTCATGAATTACTTTCTCCTCCTAAATCATGAGCATTTTTAATTGGTATCAAGCAGCATAGCTTTTCGTTCAATAACCTCTTAAAACACTTTCCGGCAATTCAATGTGGGAGTTTTGTCTTAGGTGTGAGAGTGACCTCACTGAGATACCTATCATCTCCCTAATCACCAGGAACAAACTACATGACTCTCATGGCATGTTATCTTTCCTTCCTGACTCACTCTGGCAGTGGAAAGAAGAGCAGTGGCTATTGCAGACACTTAGAAGTCTGATTCCCAAGTCCAATGTGAATGAAAATATGAGTATTGTTTAAAAGCAGGATTACTGGGTTTGTTACTGGGATCTCTTACAGTCTGGCATAATGTTCTGCAGATAAGTATCTGTTGGATAGATGCATCAAAGGATAGTAATGCTGGCACACACTACAAAAAGTATAAAGTAGATCCACCAAAATCTAATCACTTGATGGATGCTTAGATTTAAATAGCTATTCCGGCAAAAACCAAAAACAAACAATAAACATGGCTTCAGGAAAAGTGAAGACTTAGCTACACTCTTTTAAAAACAAAGATTTTTTACTACATAAATCTTGATCAATAGAGAGAAGTTTTGATGAATAAAGTGAAATTTCTAGGAGTGAGGCTCAATCCCTGTTATGTGATATTTTTGATCAACAAGGGAACTTTCTGGAAAGAAGGGCCCTGTTATGTGATCTGATACAGGTAAATTCATCAGGGTAAAATACAGAATCTAAATTCCATCATGCACTGAAATGGCTTATTGCTAAAGAATACACCTCATTCCGTTAGGAGACTGAGAGAAAAATAGTAATACAGTGTTTAAATACATGTAACCATGACTTGCATTTTTATACTAGTTTTCCTACAAGGTCCCTGTAAATTCACTTTTTGTTTCAGAGTTCTCAGCTAGAAGAGAATAAAGAAAAAAGGTTATAAAGTCTGGGCATCCTAAATAAGTCATTTCTATGAGACAATGTATTTGAGGGGCTTTGTAAATTTAAAAGTGATAACTTACAGAGATATATACAGGCGAGAAACTTTTGTAAGAATTCTTCCACTGCTCACCACCATCAGTTGCCTATATGCCATTCTGTAGCCATGGTTATGACCACAACTCAGTACCTGATTGCACAGTTCCATGTCTGAAATGCATTAAAAAAATAAAAATAACTAAGGTAACCTCTTTTGTGTGTGTGTCTTATAGTCTTTACTTAAAAAAAAATTTTCTTCTTTCTACACCTGTCTCCTCTCCTTTTTTCTCATTCACTTCTCTCTCATATTAAGTCCATTTCCTTGTACCATTTTCTACTCACATTTTCCTATCTCTTCATCTTTATTCTCTTCTCCCTCATTCCTCATTCCCATTTTTCTCTCTTCTTCAATCTTTTTTCTATTTCACTCTTCCTTCTTTGTCTCACAACTCTCTTCTTTTTCTGTTTTCAGCTTCTGTATGTGTCTCTGCTTTTGTCTTTCTGCATCTTTGGTGGTCTCTGTCTCTCCTTATCTGTTTCTTACTTTCTCTTTAACACAACCCCAACTGAGCTCAAATCTCTCTTATGATAGACTACCGACTATGAATGTTATTCCTCAAACTCTCTAAAATGTAACTCTTCATCCGTTTGTAGGATTTTATGGCAATCTCCATGCCTCATAGAGCCACTTGCTCTTATTTATGGTGGTTTTTAAATAATTTCTCTTTAGAAAATTAACTTTATATTCTTGCAAAGTTGTAACGTTATATTCTTGCAAAGTTGATGACACTAAATGGAATCGCTCTGGGTTTTGCAACAGCAGAGCAGAAAATAGCTGCCCAGGCTGAAGCAAATCACTCAGTAAGACTGCTTCAAAGGACTGAGCAAATTCTAAGGAAATATGATTCTGGGCATTTCTGTTTCATTTTCTTTTTTCTGTGATATGATACGATAGTGGAAAGGTGGATGGCCTGGATTTGATCTTGGCTTTGGCACTCATTTTTTTTCTTCTTTTTATGATCTCAGAACTTTCACTTAATAGCAATGGCCTTGAAATCCTCATCTGTTAAATAAGAAATAAAAAATCCTGGTCACCAGGCCCACATCCTGGGGTCTCTAAAGATCAAATGAGATCATAGATATGAAAATGTTATTGGAAGGCTTAAAATCCTTTATACAGAGGTTCAGGATTCTTCTGACAACTCACTCAACTGAGAAAGAGTTTAGGATTTTTACCTAAACCTTAATGTTCACCATCATAGAGATTGAATGAAAGGATTTTGAAATGGAACCAATGGTGAACTCTGAGCTGAACCTATGTTCAAACCTGAATACAGATCCAAGCCTGGAATACTGAATTTCTCCCTGATGACTTTGACTTTGAATAATTGGTTGCTGCTTAGGAAATGGCTTCCTCAAAGTGATATTAGAAACAAAATAAATTTTTGTTCTTTTTTCTTCCTTTCCCTTAAATGTATGTTGTCATCATTATTAGAAAGCAACAATTATACATCTTGTTCTTCCTGGTGCCATGTCAATCCTCGTACAGATGTAAGTGCCCTCTGATCACTTACAATCTAAGACAAACAACACAAATGAGTTTTTTTTTAAACATATCGACATTTGAAGATAATAAAGAATGTTAATGAGAGGCAGAATGGTTTAGTGAAAAGGGCTGGGGGTTCAAATGTCTAGTTTCTAGTTTTGGCATCATTTCCAATTTGCTGTGTGATTTAGAGCAAGTCCTACCATTTATTTTGAACCTTGTTTTTTCTACTGTAAAATGAGAAAGTGAAACTATATTATGTAAACCCCCCTTCAGCCTGGAAGTTCAATGAGTTAATGACAAGATGAAGCATTTTAGTTAAACTAATTTTTGGTTTTCCTTTCAGGACCTGATGCCTACCAATGATAAGCATGCAATGAAACAGTTTTTCCTAGAAAAGAGTAAAGATAACTTCCAATTTTTCCGAGATTGAGTAACCCATTTCTCCTAGGTCCTCCTACTTACAACTAAAAAAATCCTGTACCTAAAAAAGAACAAGCATAGGAAGGCTCTAAAAGATAGAAAGAAGAAGGTGGGCTGCTAGGGACCTCGGGACTTGAGGAATGACAAGGAGGTGAGTTTCCTGGGCTTGCTGATTGTCCCCACATATTCTAAACAAGCCACTCCAAAAGCCTCCTACCTAGAACTATCAATGGGCAGACATAGAAATGCTACCAGAAAAGTCCGTTTCCCATATTCAAAGACCTGGGGAAAGAATAATCTAACAAAAGGAAATATTTCTGATAATTCCCACCCTATTCTAGCAAAAAATCAATGAAAAATACACAGCCCTTCTTCCAGCTGATATTCCAGCCCACTGAACCCCCTTTACTACTCTCCAAAGAAGCAGATGGTACAGCAGGGCCAAACAGGGAATTAATCTTCTTATCTGCTGAACAGGAGACTGTTGTTCCATCTCCACTTGACAAGAGCAGAACTGGGATTCTCTCATTTAGTGCTGTCAATAGGGCCCAGTAGAAAACTGATGTTCCACTTCCACCTAAAGGAAGCAAGTAGTGCTCGACTGATTCCGTCATCAAGGTAGTGCCAATGTCACCCAACATCAAGGAGGCAGAATGAGATGGAGGGAGATCGAATGGCAGTAAATAAGCGTAAAATAAAAATTTAAAAATTCCACTTACAATATCATTAAAAACTTAAGCATGAATTTAACAAAAGGAGTGCAAAACTTATACCGTGAAACAACAAAATTTTGAAAAATTAAAGTTCTAAATAAACAGAAAAACATCCCATACTGATCACGATATCTAGTATTTTAAGAAGGCAAAACTCCCCAGAATTGACCTACACATTTGTTTTAGTCCATTTGTGCTGCTGTAACAAAATACCTGTGACTGGGTAATTTACAAGAACAGAAATTTATCACTCATAGTTCTGGAGGTTGCAATTCCGAGATCAAGGCACTGGCAAGTTTGGTGTCTGGTGAGAGCCCCATATCTGCTTACAAGATGGTGCTTTGTTGCTGCAGATTCTGGAGAGGAAGAATGCTGTGTCCTCACATGGCAGAAGGGCTGCAAGGGGCAAAAACGGACTAAACTCCCTTCCTATCTATCTATCTACAGTCTATCTCTCCAGCTGATTTACAACTAAGTGTCAAGGAAATTCGGTGAGGGAAGGATCGTCTTTACAATGAAGGTTGCTGAGACAGCTAGATATTCATATGCAATAACTAATAATAACAATTAACCAATACCATATACAAAAATTAATCCAAAATGAATCAAAGACCTAAATATGTGAAATAAAACTATAAAACACTTAGAAGAAAATATGGGTTTAAATTTTCATGACTTTGGATCAATCAGTCACTTCTTTTATATGACAAAGCACAAGAGACAAAAGAAAATAATAGATACACTGAACTTCATCAAAATTAAAACATTCTGTGCCTCAAAGGACACCATCGAGAAGTGAAAAGATAACCCACACAATGGAAGAAAACTTTTATGAATCATGTATCTGATAAGAGACTTGTATTTAGAATATCTATCCAAACAACTACTAAAATTCAATAATGAAGACAAAAAGGAAAATCATGCAATGAAAAAAAGATGGGGGGTAGTAATTAGAAGGGTACACAAGGGCTTCCAGGGTTCTGGAAATGCTGAAAGTATTCTGTTTCTTGACATGCCTAATGCTTCTATAGGTTTGTGAAAATTGTTTTGTGAAAATTTACTGAGCTTCCCATCTATGATCTATGCACTGTGCACTTTTCTGAATGTATATGCCAATACATTTGTTTGTTAAAAACAAAAACAAGAAAATAATTGCTGTTTCAATCCAATCAAACAAAACCTGAAATTTTGAAATAAGAAGTATGGGAAAGTCTAGTTAGGTTAGTGTGTGACATCTCCCCAATTTGGGACTATCCTCACAATACCTGATTTTAATTGGTTTGTCAAAAAAAAAAAAAAAAATTAATACTAAATTTAGCGCTCTGGATAGAACTCTTCTGAGGATTCCGTAGTACTTTTTTTCCAACTAATGCAGAGCCTTCCTGGGTCTCTAATAGTTAATAAGATTGGATTAGGAAAAATATAAAGACAGAAGCTGTTTGACTTCCTGTGGAGCTTCAATTTTATCTTGAGACAACCCTGGAGTTTCCAGTCTACATGAAAAAAAAACTACATCTTCTAGTGTAAGAGCTCACAAATTATCTTCTTGCTATGTTGATATAAGTGTGGCCTACTCAAATACTCTCAAATTTCTCACGTAGAGAGTGAAAATAGGGGAGTGAAGTCAACAAGGTGGCAGAATATGTGTTTTCAGTGCTTTTTCCCTCACAGAAACATCAATTTCAACAACCATCTATTGCAGGACTTTTCCTCAATTCACCTAAAGACAAGTTCTTGTCCCATGGCAATCAAAATTTAGGTTCGCAGACTATTTGAAGGGTGAGTAAGGTAGGGTTTTACTGGGTGAAATGGAAAAAAAAAAAAAAAAAAAAAAAAAAAAAGGTTTGGGGAACAGACACTCTCCGCAAGGTCAGAGTTCCTGCTAGTGTGTTTTCTGCCTTGCAGCTTGAATTTCAGATTTCACACAGTAACAGGAGGGGCCAGGCTCCTCCCCACTGCAAACGGCATGAACTTCTGTGGCTCTGCCACAATATGTGCTCCTCCCAGTGTGCACGTCGGTGGGAGACTCTGCCAGGGAGCCCTTTTCACCTGACTGTCTCACATCCATGCATGAAAATCCTTTCACAAAAGCTAAGGAATCCAGATGAAAGATTACAGTACCTAGATAGAGCATGGAAATAAAAAAGGGTATTGAAATAATGTACAACGGACGGTTTCACACTACCCACTTCTTTCCCTCAAGCCCATACAGCACACTGCAGAGACAGATACCCTCCCTGTGAGAGAAGAAGAGTGAAGTGGACACTCAACTTTACCATGGACCCCAGAAACAGGCACACCAGCTTCTATGAACTATAGCACCATGCCATTCCCCAAGGCCACAGGCTTCAGGCCTACCTCAGCAACAGGACGGCCTCTGTGGACCCAGCCTCCAGACTGACCCCCATAGTTCCAAGCTCCAGGCCTACTCTAGCACTAGGATAGCCCACCCTATAACAGCCCTAGTCTCCAGGCCAGCCCCTGCAGAGCCAGGATCCAGGCTGACCCTAGAATAAGGACAGTGCCAATGGCCCCAGACACTAAGTTAAAAATTCAGGCCCAGGCCACAGCTCGTGGACCCAGGCATGAAGTCAGTTGCTGCGGAACCGGGTGCCAGGCCCAACACTACTGACATAGGCACCAGGTCAGCAATCCCAAGGAATCCAGCAACAGATCCTCCTGTGGACTCCACCAGCCAGCCCACACAGAATTTCTAAAGAGGCTGACAGAAAAAGTCATTTACCTGCTATAGCCAGCCTGAAAAGACTAGAGGAGGTGACTGTTTTCTCAAATGTGCAAATACTAGCTGGAACAGCTAAGGGGGCCTTGTGCCACCTTCCCCAAAACCCCATCTTTTGGCTCCAAAAGAGACCTTTTCCCTCCACTTTAGGAGAGAAGAGAGAAAAGTAAAGAAGACTTTATATTCCCTCTGGGATACCAGCTTAGCCACAGTAGTTTGGGGCAACGGTCAGAGTCATGTGGCCCCCTTTCCAGGCCCTGGCTACTAGACAACATTTCTATAAATATGCTGGGCCAAAAGGGAACATACTGCCTTAGACAGAAGGATACAGTCCTGGGAGAACCCATCACATGCTGAACAAAAGGACTTTCAGTCCTGAATAGCAAACAGTAATACCCGGGTAGTAGGCCATGGGCCTTAGGTAAGACTCTGAGACTTTCTGGCTTCAGGTGCGACTCAGCACATTCCCAGCTGTGGTGGCTATGGGGCGAAGTCCTTCTACTTGAGAAAAGCAGAGAGAAATGTAAAGGAGACTTTGCTTTACACCTTAGGTACCAGCTCAGACAAAGGGTAGTAGAGAACCAGGTGGGCTTTTGGAGTATGTGATTCAGACTTTGGCTCTTGGACAGCATTCTGGACATGGGCTAGGCCACAAGGGAGCCCACTGCCATGAAGGCTGAGTCCCAGGCAAGGCAGCCTTCACCACAAGCTGAATTAACAGCCCTTGAAGCTTTAGGAGTCTGACAGTGCTTGTCATGCTCTGGGATGGTGGTGGCTACTAGGGGAGGCTCCTCTGCCTTTGCAAAAGGGAGAGAAGAATGAAAAGGACTGCATCTTATGGTTTGAGTGTCAGCTGAGCTTCAGTGCAATAGAACATCAGGTAGACTTCTAAAGTTTGTGACTGTAGTCCCTGACTCCAGGATGGCATTTCTGGACACTCCTGGGGCCTAGCGGGCCTCGCCATCCTGAAGGAAAGGAAACAGGCTTCGCTGGCATTGCCACCTGCTGGTTTTAGAGCCCCGAGGTCTTGAGCAAACATAGCCAGGAAGTGGTTACAACAGGCCTTAAGTGAGACCCAGTGCTATACTGACTTCAAGTCTAAACCAGAGCAATCATAGTGGTGGTGGCCACAGGGGTGCTCGTGTCACTCCACCCCCAGCTTTATATGGCTCAGAACAGAGAGATAAATATTCCGTTTATTTGGGAGGAAGTAAGAGAAGAGAACAAGAATCTGTCTGGTAATCCACATAATTCTCACTGATTTTGTCCAAGACAGTCAAGGCAATACCTCAATGAGCCTGCAAGAAAAATATGACCTCACCAAAGGAACTATATTAAAACACCAGTGACCAATCAAAAACAGAGATATATGACCTTTCAAACAGAAAATTCAAAATAATTCTGTTGAGGAAACACAAAGAAGTTCAAGATAACACAGAGAAGGAATTCTGATTTCTATCAGAAATTTAACAAAGAGTTTAAAATAGTAAAGAAGAAGCAAACAAAATTGTTGGAGCTGAAAAAATGCAATTGGTATACTGAAGAATGCATTGAAGTCCTTTAATAGCAGAATTTATCACGCAGAATAAAAGAATTAGTGAGCTTGAATTAAACTTAAGAACTTCTGCACAACAAAAGAAACTGTCAACAGAGCAATCAGACAACATACATAATGGGAGAAAAATTTTGCAAACTATGTATCTGACAAATGTCTAATATCCAGTGTCTATAAAGATCTTAAACAAATTTACAAGAGTAAAACAAACAACCCCATTAAAAAGTGGACAAAAAACAAGGACTCTTTTCAAAAGAAGTATACATGCAGTCAACAAGTGTATGAAAAAAAATCTCAATATCACTTATCTTAGAGAAATACAAATCATAACCACAGTGAGTTATCATCTCACACCAGTCAGAATGGCTACTATGAAAAAGTCATAATGTAACCGATGCTGGCAAGATTGTGGAGAAAAAGGAATGCTTTGTATGCTTTTGGTGGGATTGTAAATTCATTCAACCATTGTGGAAAGCAGTGTGGCAATTCCTCAAAGAGCTAAAAGCAGAACTACCATTTAACCCACCAATCCCATTTCTGGGTATATACCCAGAGGAATATAAATCATTCTACCATAAAAACATGCACGTGAGTGACCATTGCAACACTACTCACAATAGCAAAGACATAGAAACAACCTACATACCCATCAATAATAGACTGGATAAAGAAAATATGGTACATATACACCATGGAATACTATGCAACCATAAAAAAGAATGAGATTTTGTCTTTTGCAGGAACATGGATGGAGCTGGAGGCTACTATCCTTAGGAAACTAACACAGGAACAGAAAACCAAGTACCGCATGTTCTCACTGATAAGTGGGAGCTAAATGATGAGAACTCATGAACACAAACAAGGAAACAACAGAAACTGGGTTGTATTTGAAGGAGGAGTGTGGAAGGAGACAGAGGAGCAGAACAATAACTATTGAGTACTGGGTTTAATAAGTGGGTGATAAAATAATCTGCATAACAACCCCCCCCCCCACTCCTGTGACATGAGTTTAGCTGCATAACAAACCTTCACATGTACCTTAAAACCTAAAATAGAAAATTTTAATGGTCAGTTGCAGTGGCTCATGCCTGTATTCCCAGCACTTTGGGAGGCTGAGGTGGATGGATCACTTGAACTCAAGAGTTTGAGACCAGCCTGGGCAACATGGTGAAAACCCATCTCTACTAAAAATACATAAATTAACTGGGGGTGTTAACACATGCTTGTAGTCCCAGCTACTTGGAAGGCTGAGGTAGGAGAATGGTATAAGCCCTGGAGGTGGAGGTTACAGTGAGCCAACATCATGCCACTGCACTCCAGCCTGACCAACAGAGTCATACCCTGTCTTAAAAAAATATAGTGAGCTTTGAGGTCAAGAGATCAAGACCATCCTGGCCAACATGTTAAAACCCCGTCTCTACTAAAAATACAAATGTTAGCTGGGTGTGGTGGCGCACACCTGTAGTCCCAGCTACTCAGGAGGCTGAGGCAGGAGAATCACTTGAACCCAGGAGGCAGAGCTTTCAGTGAGCCGAGATCGCACCAC
The DNA here is from genome assembly GCF_007565055.1 of Rhinopithecus roxellana. NCBI lineage: Eukaryota > Metazoa > Chordata > Mammalia > Primates > Cercopithecidae > Rhinopithecus > Rhinopithecus roxellana. The sequence continues at coordinate 8,501,856 of NC_044555.1, forward strand.
TGCACTCCAACCTGGTGACTGAGCAAGACTCCATCTAAAAAAAAAAAAAAAAAAAAGAAGAAGAAGAAGGAAAAGAAAAAAAATAGTGAGCTTAAAGGCGTGCTATTTGGAAATACACGTTCAGAGAAGATGAAACGGAAAAGAATAAAAAACAATAAAGGACACCTACAAGGAACTAGAAAATAGCTTAAACAGGAAATATCTAAGTTATTGACTTTAAAGAGGAGGTAGAGAAACAAATAAGGATAGAATACCTATTGAAAGAAATAGTAATAGAAAACTTCCTAAACCTAAAGAAAGATAGCAATATCCAAGTACAAGAATGTTATAGAACACCAAGCAGACTTAACCCAAGAAAGACTACCTCAAGGTGTTTAATAATCAAACTCTCAAAAATCAAGGATTTAAGAAGGGATTCTAAAAGCAGCAAAAGAAAATAAACAAATAACACACAATGGAGCTCCAATACATCTGGCAGCAGGCTTTTCAGTGGAAATCAGGCCTGTAAGGTTTCCACTGAAAAGAGAAGTGGAATAGTTTATTTAAAATCTTGAAGGAAAAAAGATAAAAACGTTTACCCTAGAATAGTATATCCAGTAAAAATGTATTTCAAACATGGAGAAATGAAGTGTTACCAGAATAACAAAAGTAAGGTATTTAATCAACACCAGGCCTGTCCTACAAAAAATGTTAATACTTCAATCAGAATACTTCAATCAGAAAGAAAATAACATTAATGAAAAATAAGTAATCACTTTAAGGTACAAAACTCAATGGTAATAGTAAGTACACAGAGAAACATAGAATATTACAACACTGTAACTGTGGCCTTAAAACGATGCTTTTCCTAATTAGAATGACTAATTAATCATGAATAATAACTACAACAACTTTTCAAGAGATAGACAGTACACAAAGGTATAAATAGAAATATCAACAAGTTGAAAATGGGGGAACAAAGTTAAGGCATAGAGTTATTATTAGTTTTCCTTTGCTTGTTTGTGCAAACAGTGCTAACAGGTTAAAATGTTAACAGGTTAAAATGTTGGGTTATGAAGTAATATTTGCTAGCCTTATTGTTACCTCAATCCAAAAAATGTACAATGGAGACATAAAAATATAAAAGGCAAGAAACTAATCATATCACTAGATAAAATCATCCTCACAAAACTAAGACAGAAAGAAAAGAAGGAAGAGAAGACTAGAAAACAAATAACAAAATGACAGCAGTAAGTCCTTACTTATCAATAATATTGAATATAAATGGATTAAACTCTCCAATCAAAAGGCATAGACTGGCTGAAGGGATGAAAAAATAAAAAGCAAGACCTATTGACATGTTTCCTACAAGAAACACAGTGAATCTATAAAAAACACATGTAAACTGAAAATAAAAATATGTAAAAAAAAAAAATTTCCTGCCAATGGAAACAAAAAAAAAGCATCAAAATTGCTATATTTATATCAGACAAAATAGATTTCAAGATGAAAACTATGAGACAAAAGAGGTCAAAATGTAATGATAAAGGGGTCAATTCACCAAGAGGATACAAGAATTTTAAGTATATATGCACCTAACACTAAAGCACAGCACCCAGATATATAAAGGAAGTATTATTAGAGCTAAAGAGACAGATAAGCTCAAGTGCTATAATAGCTGGAGACTTCGACACCTTACTCTCAGCATTGGACAGATCCTGCACACAGAAAATCAACAGTGAAATATCAGACTTAATTTGCACAACAGACCAAATGTATCTAATAGGTATTTACAGAACATTTCATCCAATGGCTGCAGAATATAATTCCTTCCTCATTACATGGATTATTCTCAAAGATAAGCCATAAGCTAGGTAACAAAACAGTTATAAAAGCATTCAAAAAACTGAAATTATATCAAACATCTTCTCTTACCACAATGGAAGAAGTTAAAAATTAATAACAAAATGAATTTTGGAAACTATACAAATACATGGAAATTAAACAATATGCCCCTGAATGACCAATGGGTCAATGAAATTAAGAAGAAAATTAAATAATTTCTTGATACAAATGATAATGGAAACACATCATACCAAAGCCTACAGTACATAACAAAAGCAGTACTAAGAGGGAAGTTTATAGTTAGAGGTGCCTACATAAAAGAATGGAAATTTCTAAAAAAAACAATCCAATAATGCACCTTAATTAACTAGAAAAGCAAGAGCAAACCAAACCCACAATCAGTAGAAGAAAGTAAAAATTGTAGTAGAAATAAATAAAACTGAAATGAAAATATACATATATAAGTTCAATGAAAAAAGAAAAAACAAAGAAAAAATAGATAGATGAAACTAAGAGTTGTTTTTTTGAAAAGTTAAAAAATTAGCAAACCTTTAGCTAGACTAGCTATGAAAAAAAGAGAGAAGATCGAAATAAACTCAGAAATGCAAAAGGAGACATTACAACTTATATAGCAGACATTAAAATAATCATTAGTGGCTGCTAAGAGCAACTATGTGCCAATAAATTGGAAAATCTAGATGAAATAGACAAATTCCTAGATACATACAACCTACCAAGATTAAACCAGGTATGAATCCAAAACCTGAACAGACCAATAACAAGTAACAAGATCAAAGTTGTAATACAAAGTCTCCCAGTAAAGAAGAGCCTGAAACCTGATGTCTTCACTGCTTAATTCTACCAAACATTTAAAGAAGAGCTAATACCAATTTTACTCAAATGATTCCAAAATATAGAGAAGGAGGGAATACTTCCAAACTCATTATATGAGGCCAGTATTACCTTGCTTTGAAAACCAGACAAATACACATTTAAAAAAGAGAAAGAAAAAAAGAAAGAAAGAAAGAAAGAAAGAAAGAAAGAAAGAAAGAAAGAAAGAAAGAAAGAAAGAAAGAAAGAAAGAAAGAAAGAAGAAAGAAAGAAGAAAGAAAGAAAGAAAGAAAGAAAGAAAGAAAGAAAGAAAGAAAGAAAGAAAGAAAGAAAGAAAGAAAGAAAGAAAGAAAGAAAGAAAGAAGGAAAGAGAAAACTACAGGCCAATATCTCTGGTTAATAATGATGCAAATAGTCTCAACAAAATATTAGCAAACAGAATTCAACAATACTTTTAAAAGAATGGGATCTGATTAAGTAGTTTCTGCACAGCAAAAGAAACTATCATCAGAATGAAAAGGCAACCTACAGAATGGGATTAAATTTTTGCAATCTATCCATCTGACAAAGGGCTAATATCCAGAATCTACAAAGAACATAAACAAATTTATAAGAAAAAAAAACAAACAAACCCATCACAAAGTTGGCGAAGCATATAAACAGACATTTCTCAAAAGAAGACATTTATATGGCTAACAAATATATTTTAAAAAAGCTCCTCATCCACTGGTCATTAGAGAAATGAAAACCAAAACCGCAATGGGATACCATATCACGCCAGTTAGAATGTCAGTTATTAAAAAGTCAGGAAACAACAGATGCTGGAGAAGACATGGAGAAATAGAAATGCTTTCACACTGTTGGTGGAGATGTAGATTAGTTCAAGCATTGTGGAAGACAGTGTGGTGAATCCTCAAAGATCTAGAACAAGAAATACCATTTGACCCAGCAATCCCATTTTTGGGTATATACCCAAAGGATTATAAATCATTCTACTATAAAGACACATGCACACGTATGCTATTGCAGCACTATTCACAATAGCAAAAACGTGGAACCAACCCAAATACCCATCAGTGATAAACTGGATAAAGAAACTGTGGCTCATATACACCATGGAATACTATGCAGCCGTCAAAAAGGATGAGTTCATGTCCTTTGCAGGGACATGGATGAAACTGGAAACTATCATTCTCAGCAAACTAACACAAGAACAGAAAACCAAACACCACGTATTCTCACTCATAAGTGGGAGGTGAACAATGAGAACACATGAACACAGGGAGCAGAACATCACACACCAGGGTGTGTTGGGGGTTGGGTGGCTAGGGGAGGGATAGCATTAGGAGAAATGCCTAATGTAGATGGTGGGTTGATGGGTGCAGCAAACCACCATGGCACATGTAAACCTATGTAGCAAAACTTCACATTCTACACATGTAGCGCAGAACTTAAAGTATAATAACACACACACAAAAGATTATTCATCATACCACGTGTGATTTATCCCTGAGATGCAAGCATGGTTTAACATACAAAAATAAATCACTGTGATACATCATATTGATAGAATGAAGGATAAAATCCATATGATCACTTCAATTGATGCTTAAGAAACATTTGATAAAATGCAACATCCCTTCATGAATGATAAAAATCCTCAAAAAACTGTGCAGTAGGGGCATACCTCAACACAATAAAAGCTACATACAACAGACCCACAGCTAGTATCACACTGAATGGGGGGAAACTAAAAGCGTTTCCTCTAAAATTGGAAATACAACAAGGATGCCCACTTTTACTACTGTTATTCAACAGAGTACTGGAAGTCCTAGGTATAGCAATCAGACAAAAAGAAAGACATAAAGGGGCATTCAAATTAGAAAGAAAGATGTCAAATTATCCCTGTTTGCATGTGATATAATCTTATATTTGGGAAAACCTAAAGACTCCACAAGAAAACTCTGAGAACTGATATGTTCAGTCAAGTTGTAGGACACAAAAATCAACATACAAAAATCAGTAGCTTTTCTACATGCCAACAGTGAACAATGAGAAGAAAATAATTTTAAAAGCAATCCCATTTACAATAGTGACGCATAAAAGTAAATGCCTAGGAATTAACCGAAGAAGTGAAAGATCTCTATAATGAAAATTATAAAACACTGATAAAAAAATTAAAGAGGGTCCCCAAAATGGAAAATATTCTATATTCATGGATTGAGAGAATCAATAGTTAAAATGTCCTTACTACCCAAATTAATCTATAGATTCAGGGCAATTGCTATCAAAATATCAACAGCACTATTCACAAAAATAGAAAAAACAGTCTTAAAATTTATATGGAACGACAAAAGACCCAAAATAGCCATGCTATCCAGAGCAAAAAGAACAAAACTGGAGGAATCACGTTGCCTGACTTTAAATTATACTACAGAGCTCTAGTAACAAAAATGACATGGTACTGGTATAAAAACAGACACATGGATCAGTGGATTAGAATAGACAACCCAGATGTAAATCCACATTCATCTACAGTGAGCTCATTTTTGACAAAGGTACCAAGAGCATATACTGGGGAAAGCACAGTCTCTTCAATAGCTGGCGCTGGAAAAACTGGATATGCACATGTAAAAGAATAAAACCAGACCCATGTATCTCTCCATATAAAAGTATCAAATAAAAATTAATTAAAGACTTAGAGCTAAGACATCAAACCATGAAACTACTACAAGAAATCATTGGGGGAAATCCCCCAGGACATTGGTCTGGGCAAAAATTTATCGAGTAACACCCCACAAGCAGAAGCAATCAAAGCAAAAATGGACAAATGGAATGAAATAAAGTTAAAAAGCTTCTGCACAGCAAAAGATACAATCAACAAAGTGAAGAGACAATCCGCATAATTGAAGAACATATTTTCAAACTACCCATCCAACAAGGGATTAATAACCAGAATATATAAGGAGCTCAAACTACTCTCTAGAAAAAAAAAAAAAAAAAGTCTAATCATCCAATCAAAAGATGAGCAAAAGATTTCAATTGAAATCCCTCAAAAGAAGAGATACAAATGACAGTCATAGAAAAAGGTGCTCAACATTATTGATCATCAGAGAAATGCAAGTCAAAACTACAATGAGGTATCATCTCACCCCAGTTAAAATGGCTTTCATCCAAATGACAAGCAATAACAAATGCTGGTGAGGATGTGAAGAAAAGAGAATGCTTATACACTCTTGGTGGGAATGTAAATTAGTATAATCACTATGGAGAACAGTTTGGAGGTTCCTCAACAAACTAAAAATTGACCTACCATATGATCCAACAATCCCACTGCTGGTATATACCCCACCCCATCTCCCCAGAAAAAGGAAACTAATGTATCAAAGAGATATCTGCACTCCTGTGTTTGTTGCGGCACTGTTTACAGTAACTGAGATTTGGAAGCAACCTAAGTGTTCATCTATAGAGGAATAAATAAAGACAGTGTGGTACAAATACAAGATGGAGTTCTATTCACCCATAAAAGAATGAGATTCAGTAATTTTCAACAACATAGATGGAACTGGAGATCATTATGTTAAGTGAAATAAGCTAGACACAGAAAGACAAACATCACATGTTCTCAATTATTTGTGGAATTTAAAAATCAAAACAATTAAACTCATGTACATAGAGAGTAGAAGGATGGTTACCAGAGGCTAAGAAAGGTAGTGAGGGGCTGTCAGAGAGGTTGGAATACTTAATGTGTACAAAAAAAAAAAAAAGAATAAGATCTATTATTTGATAGCACCATAGGTTGCCTATAGTCAGTAATAATATAACTGTACAATTGAAAATAAATAATGTAATTAGATTGTTTACAACTCAGTGGATAAATCCTTAAGGGAATAGATACCACATTCTTCATGATGTGCTTATTTCACATTGCATGACTGTATCAAAACATCTCATGTACCTCATATGTACACCTACTATGTAGCCACAAATATATATATATATATATACTTTTTTTTCTGAGACAGAGTTTTGCTATTGTTATCCAGGCTGGAGTACAATGGCGCGATCTCGGCTCACTGCAACCTCCACCTCTCAGGTTCAAGTGATTCTCTGGCCTCAGCCTCCCGAGTAGCTGGGATTACAAGCATGTGCCACCACACCCAGCTAATTTTGTATTTTAGTAGAGATGGAGTTTCTCCATGTTGGTTGGGTGGTCTCAAACTCCCAAATGCAGGTATTCCACCTACCTCAGTTTCCCAAAGTGCTGGGATTACAGGAGTCAGCCACTGTGACCAGCCCAAAAATTTAAAAATTAAAAATAAATAAAATAAATTCAACATAGTTTAAAGACCTAAAAATAATATTTTTAAACTGTAAAACTACTAAAAGGAAATATAGAAAAATACTTTTTGACATACTTCTAGACAATGATTTTTCTTGATATGACCCACAAAACGTAGGTAGCAAAAGAAAAAAATAGACAAATTAGATTACATCAAACTTAAATGCTTATGACCAGCAAAGAAAACAATAAACAGAGTGAAGAAACAACCCACAGAATGGAGAATATATGTACAAACCATGCATCTGATAGGGAGTTGATATCCTAAATAACTCAATAGTAAGAAAACTAATAACCTGATTAATGCATGGGCAAAGTACCTGAATAAACATTTATCAAAAGAAGACAAACGACCTACAAGTATTTGAAAAAATGCTCAACATCACTAATCACCAGGAAAATATAACGTAAAAACACAATGAGATAACAACTCATATTTGTTAGAATGAGTATTATTTAAAAAGACCAAAGTTAATAAATGTTTGCAAGGATTTGGTAAAAAGGGAAAATTTGCATGCTATTTGTGGAAATATACATTGTTACAGACATTATGAAAAACACTATTAAAGTTTCTCAAAAATTAACACATAACTACCATATGATCCAGTAGTCCCATTTCTGGGTATACATCCCCCCCCCAAAAAAAAAAGGAAATCTGGATATCGGAGCGATATCTACGGTCCCAAGTTTATGGCAGCACTATTCATAATATCCAAGATATGAAATCAACCTAGGTGTCTATCGACAAATGAATGGATAAATAAAATGTGATGTATATCACATTTTGCATGTATATTGTATTATATATATTTATTTATATCATTCAGTTTTTATAAAGAAGGAGGGAATGTTGGACTAAGATGGCAGATAGGAGGCAGGGCTAGCTTGCACCTCCCACTTGGAAAGACAGAGCAGCATATGAAGACTCACATTGTAAACTTTTGCTCCAAGAACTACTGCAGGAACATGCCAGGAAAGCCAAGACAATCCACAGATCCTTTCAAGGAACTGGATCACTGTTGCAGGCTCCCTGTGATGCCAAAAACTGTGAGTTGGCTTACTTTCTCAATGTGGAGGCTCATGGTCTGAGGCAAGCTCCCAGCACTGCTCACCGCCTACATGGAAGTAGAGTCGGTGCTGTTGGGAGGGCACAGTGGGAGTGAGACCGGCCTCTAGGACTGTCAGCTGCTTGTGAGCAGGGTTAGACCTGTGACTGTGGTTTTTCCTCACTTCCTTGGAGACCTATTTGACTCAGGAGAGGCAGCCATAATCCAGGAAGTTTGGGACTACGTTAAACATCCAAACCTAAGAATAATTGGTGTTTCCAAGGGAGAAGATAAATCTGAAAGTCTGGAAAACATATTCAAGGAAATAATCGATGAAAACTTCCCCTGCTTTGCTAGAGATCTAGTCATCCAAATACCATAAGCTTGAAGAACACCTGGGATATTCATCATAACAGGATCAGCGCCTAGGTTAATAGTCATCAGGTTATCTAAAGTCAAGACTAAGAAAAGAATCTTAAGAGCTGTGAGGCAAAAGCATTAGCTAACCTATAAAGGAAAACAAATCAGAGTAACAGAAGATTTGTCAGTAGAAACCCTCCAAGCTAGAGGGTATTGCTGTCCTATTTTTAGCCTCCTTAAAACAATTATCAGCCAAAAATTTTGTATCCAGTGAAACTAAGCTTCAAAAATGAAGGAAAGATACAGTCTTTTTCAGACTAATAGTGAAAGAATTCATCACTACCAAGCCAGAACAACAAGAACTGCTGAAAGGAGCTCTAAATCTTGAAACCATCCTCAAAATGCACCAAAATAGAACCTTCTTAAAGCATAAATCTTACAGGATCTATATAACAATAACACAATGATGAAAACACAAGATAAGCAGGCAACAAATAGCATTATCAATAGAATAGTATCTCACATCTCAATACTAACATTTAATGTAAATGGCCTAACTACTCCACTTAAAAGATACAAAAAGGCAGAATGGATAAGAATTTACCAGCCAAGTTACTGCTGTCTTCACAAGACTCACCTAGCACATAAGTACTCAATAAACTTAAGGCGAAGGAGTGGAAAAAGATTCTCCATGCAAATGAACACCAAAAATGAGCAGGAGTAGCTAGATTTTGTTGTTGTTGTTGTTGTTGATTGTTGTATTGCTTGTTTTTGAGATGGAGTCTAGCTCTGTTGCCCAGGCTAGAGTGCAATGACATGATCTTGGACCTTGGCTAACTGCAACCTCTGCCTCCTGGGTTCAAGAAATTCTCCTGCCTCAGTCTCCTGAGTAGCTGGGATTACGGGCACCCACCCCTGTGCCCAGCTAATTTTTGTATTTTTATTAGAGACAGGGTTTCACTATCTTGTCCAGGCTGATCTCAAACTCTCCTGACCTCATGGTCCACCCACCTCGGTCTCGCAAAGTGCTGGGATTACAGGCGTGAGCCACCATGCCTGGCCAGGAGTGGCTAGTCTTCTATCAGACAAAACAAATATTAAAGTAACAACAATTAAAAAAGGCAAAGACAGACATTATCTAATAATAAAATAACTAGTCTAACAGGAAAATATCACAATTCTAAGTGTAGATGCACCTAACCTTGGAGTTCCCAAATTTATAAAACAATTACTACTAGATATAAGAAATGAGATAGATGGCAACACAATAATAGTGTGGGAATTAAATATTCCACTGACAGCACTAGACAGGTCAAGACAGAAAGTCAACAAAGAAACAATGGACTTAAACTATACCTTAGAACAAATGGACTTAATGGATATTTACAGAACATTCTACACAACAACTGCAGAATATATGTCCCATCCAGCGGGATCGTTAACACAGACCTTGGAGGAGGGGGTGGGAATTTGGAGAGACAAGAGACACAAGAAATGGAGACAAGACAGTATCCTGATCAAGTCTCATTTAATGGCGGCGGTGCAATGCCTTATATAGGCTGGCAGGGAAGAGGAAGGGCTCAGAGCAGGCGGGGAGGAGAATAATGAGAGACGTCACCAGGCACATGCTTGGTAGACTTAGTCTTTCCCGGGCGCGGGAGGTTATCTACGCGCGGGCGGGAAAAGTTGATGATGAAGAACCAGGAAGTGCGCCATCTTGTCTCCACAATGCAGAGCTTAAGCAACAGAGGCCGCGGCAATTTCCGGGCCTCACGGCTCCGGACAGGTCCTCCTTTTTTATATTATTAGTGACTAGAAGATAGTCCCTCGGGAACTGCGCCTGTCTTAGGTTGGAGTGACACATCTCTTCACTGGTACCCGTCATGGGATTAGGCAGTAGCTATGACGGCCCTCCTGTCTTAGGTTAGTGAGAGATGACACTCTCTTACCCGTCATTGGCTGTCCAGTTCAGCGCACAGGGAAGGTGGTTTACGGCAAGCGTAAGTATGGACCATCGTGATCTTCTTGTTCCAGGCGATGATAATGGACCTGTATGGGTTTGGCTTGGATGGCCTCGATTTGTTGCTTAATGAATGTCATGAGCTTATTGAAGATTATAGGTCCCAAAGAGAGTAAGAGCAATAGGCAAAGCAGGGGGCCCAATAACGGTATAATATAGGGGAGGAGTCCATGGAACCCAGTCCAAAATGGGTTATCAGTCATTTCTTTTCATCGTTTTTCTAGGTCTTCTTGTAGACGCTTGATTTTATCTCTGACGATCCCGGACTTGTTGGCGTAGAAACAGCACTTTTCCTGTAGAGCTAAGCAGATACCTCCCTGTTCGGCAGTTAATAAATCTAGGCCTCTCCTATTTTGGAGCACTACTTCTGCCAGGGAATCTACTTGATCTTGTAGATCCTGTATAGTACTTGAGATGGCCTGCATATCTGAGATCAATTGGAGAGACAATTTGGTGTATTGAGTAACAGAGACCCCTAGGCTTGAAACCCCAGTTGTTACGGCAGTAGTGATGCCTAATCCTACAAGTAAGGGGATAAATTGTATCGCCCTTTTGGCTCTTTCCAAAAAGTGATCTATAGCTGGAATAGGTACAGGTTCATCTCCAGGGATAATGTCTATATCTGGCAGAAGAGTGGCTAAGACACAACGTCCTGTCCAGTTTACAGGCAAATAGTTATACGCTCTATTATTGCCACATATAAAAACTGAACTGTTTGGGGCACACAGCGATTGGGAAATATTTGTTGTGATGGAACAATTATTGAATTCAACGATTCCTACATCGATGTCGTAGGTGTTATTGAGGAAAGGGGAGTAGAAGCAAGGGGAGTTAGAAAATTCTAGGTGCTGCACTTGAAGGGGAGGAATTATGGTGCAGGAAGTATTGGATGTATAGTTTAAGTCATTGCTGGGTATGGCAAGAGGAACGGGATCTCCTAACGGTAAACATAGCCAGCAGTCATTGGCTAGACTAGAGTTGGAATTATTGAGCAGATTATGAGTAGCAGTGAGGAGGTCAAAAGTCTGGGCATCAATTTTTTCTTTCCCTCGGATTTTGGGCAGAGCCAAAGGGTGGTAGCGAATTTCTGGATATAGAGATTTTTGCAACTCTTCAAGTTTTTTGTATACCCTAATTTCTCGGACCTTGTCTTGTGGTCCTCCTCCGTCAGAGATATGAATATTCCAGCAGACAGGCTTTCCTACAATTCCAGTACAGCCAGCTGATACAAGGTTATTGGTATTTCCTAAAACTGTAGGGACATTACTGGCCCCTATAGTGGGGTTTCTAGTTCTTGTTAAGATAGCAGTATAGTATGTCTTATTGTCAGAGGTGCATTCTTGATAAGTGGTGTAGCAGGAGCTGTGCATAGTAGCCTTAAATGTGTCACAAGGGCAAGTTGTAACACCCCCTCCGTCAGATATCCTAGGGGTTGACACACACCTCCATTTGAGGGAGTCACTAGGCAGGTATGCTGTGTGAGCAGAGCAGGACACAGTTGAGAGGTACTTATTTGGAGGGGAGGTCACATATCCCGCATAGCAATCACAGGGCTTACCGTGCCATTGTTGTATATGCGTAAGGGCCTCACGTGGATCACCAAAGCCGGCATGAACCTGGAATACTTGGCAAGTCATCACTAAGGTCCAGAGGGGCCTGTAGTTGGAGTTCATCTCTGTAATAGAAGGAAAAGGTACTCTCAGGGAGAGAGTTACTCCCTGGATTGGTTATTGTTAGGTACCTGTCTTACCAGTCGCTCTGGTAGCCATCTGGCTGCATCATGAGTTTGGAAAAAACACAAACTGAGCCTCTTCCCCAGATTAACACTGGGTCTGGACCATGCCATGTGTTGTCTAATGGGTCTTTCCACTTAACCATGGCAAATTGTTTTTTGGAATCAGAATGCCAAAATCGATCAGCTGCTGATTTGTTCAGATCATCTAAATTTAAAAAATTCAAAATAAAGAGTGTGTGATTAAGAATGTTTCTAGGGGTGCCCTTAGTAGGGTACCATTCTCCCTTTTTTATTTTTTCAATGGTGGTTTTAAGGATAGGTGAGCTCTTTCAACTATTCCTTGTCCTTGAGGGTTATAGGGAATTCCAGTAATATGTTTTATTTGTAATTTAAGACAGAAGTCTTGGAAGGCTTTGGATGTATGGCCAGGACCATTGTCTGTTTTTAGTTGTTTAGGCTTCCCAACTATGGAAAAACAGTGTAGTAAATGAGCTATGACATGTTTGGTAGCTTCTCCTGTTTGTAAGGTGGCTAGTATAAATCCACTAAATGTATCTATACATACATGGACGTATTTTAAGTTACCGAATTCTGAATAATGGGTGACATCCATTTGCCAGATCATGTTGGGAACTAGTCCTCTTGGGTTAATTCCTAAGTGAGGGACTAGCAGGTATGTTATACAGGTCTGACATTGTTTAACTATTTGCCTTGCTTGTTCTCTAGTTATTTTAAACATCAGTCTCAAAGTTTGAGCATTAAGATGGTGTAAGGCATGAGTAGCCTGTGCTTGGGCTAGGTTTGTATTTGTAGCTATGGCTACCGTCTTGGTTGCCATATCAGCCAGTTGGTTGCCCTGGGATAGAGGTCCTGGTAATCCTGAATGAGCTCTAATGTGTCCAAGAAAGAAGGGTGTTGTTCTATTATGTATTAATTGTTGACATTGTAAAAATAACTTGGCTATATGTGACACATGCTTAATTTGTGCTACTATCTCAAGTAGAGGTATTGAGTGAACTAAGTATGCACTGTCGGTATAAATATTAAGGGCCTGATTAGGGAAGGCTGACAGCACCGTGATTAGGGCCTGTAATTCTACTAACTGAGCCGAGGTATGGCTGGTTTTGAATTTAACAGTGGTGTCAGCAAAGGTATATGCAGCAGTTCCTGTGGATGACCCATCAGTGAATACTAATAAGGCATTGTCTAAAGGTGTTTTACTGATGACATGAGGAAAGACAAAAGCATGTAGCTTACAAAATTGGATAAGCTTATTTGGCGGGTAATGGTTATCTAAGTTACCAGCATAAGAGGCGCAAGCAATCGGCCACGTTTCAGTGTTTTGCATTAGCCAATGGATTTGTGGCTTGGAATAAGGTTGTATGATCGTAGAGGGTTCAATTCCAAAATATTTTTTGCTATTGTCTCTCCCTAGAATAATTAAATCTGCTATGGCATCATAATAGGGGAGTAATACCTTTTTGGGTGATGAAGGCAAGTGGACCCACATAATAGGGTTATTTTGCCAGAATAAACCAGTAGGTGTTAGTGTTGTGTTAAATATTAAAAGGGTTAATGGCTGTGAATAGTCTATGTTAGTAACAAATTGCTCAGCAATGGCCGCCTCTACTTTATTAAGTGATAAAAGAGCTTCTTTTGATAACGACCTAAGGGACTTAGGGTTGGGGTCACCTCTCAGGGTGTTGAAAAAAGGTTTTAAGTCTCCCGTGGTGAGTTTTAAGTATGGCCGGAGCCAATTTATGTCTCCAAGGAGCTTTTGGAAATCATTGAGGGTTTGTAACTTATCTTTACGGAAAACTGCCTTTTGATTAGTAATTTTAGGTCCATTTATTTGAAAACCTAAATATGTATAAGGGTCTTGTAGTTGTATTTTTTCTGGAGCTATTTGTAACCCCGCTGTGGTTAGTTCTTGTCTGAGTTGCACAAAACACTGTAAAACTTGTTCTCCCATTTTTCCTGCTGTGAGGATATCATCCATGTAATGTATAATGTATATTTGTTTCCATGTCTCTCTAACTGAGTGTATGGCTGTAGCCACATATTTTTGACACAAGGTGGGGCTGTTGGCCATACCTTGAGATAACACTTTCCATTGGTGTCGCTTCATTGGTTCTTTAAAATTTATAGATGGTAAGCTAAAGGCGAATCGTTTTTGGTCAGTAGGATGAAGGGGAATTGTAAAAAAGCAATCTTTAAGGTCTATGATAATTTTAAAATATCCTTGAGGGATTGCTACCGGAGAGGGTAGTCCGGGCTGCAAGGCACCCATGAGGATCATAGTAGCGTTTACTGCCCTTAAATCTTGTAAGAGTCTCCACTTACCGGACCTTTTTCTGATAACAAATATGGGTGTATTCCAGGGAGATTTACTCTCCACAATATCCCCTGCCATTAGCTGTTCCTGCACTAACTGTTGGGCCGCAATTATCTTTTCATTAACTAAAGGCCATTGATCAACCCAAACAGGCTCATCCGACTTCCATGTTATGGGGTCAGCGCACTTTTGGGGTGCAGGCATGTCAATGGCCGAAGCTAAAAATTTCCAAACCCCTTTGTGTTAGATTGTCCTAAGGCTGGAATAGGCTGTTGAATACCATTTTCCCTTTTTCCCAGTCATTTTCCGGGGCTATAACCTTGGGCTAGCATTTGTGCAGTAACTATATCATTAGGGCTGCACATCATAATTTTCATCTGGGAGAGTAGGTCTTGGCCCCAAAGATTAACAGGCAATTGAGGGATAACAGATGGTTTAATGAGACCTGAGTTATTTTCTTTGTCTTTCCAGGTGAGGTATTTAGAGCTTTGTCTGGGATTACTGCTTTGCCCAATTCCTCTTAAGTTAGTTAAAGTCTCTGTGGTAGGCCAGTGAGAGGGCCAGTCCTCTTGTTTGATGATGGTTACATCAGCCCCTGTATCTATTAACCCTGTAAACAACTTGCCATCTAGCCACAAGGTCAGGGAGGGCTTTTGATTAGTAATTGGCTGTACCCAATATATGTCTGAAGGTCCAAAACCTCCCGTTCCTCTGTTAGGATGTTGGATTTTATTAGTAGTTTTAACCAAAGGCAATAGGATGAATTGTGCTATTCTATCCCCTTGAGGAACAGTAATGATACTGTTAACAGCCCTGGCCATAATTTTAATTTCTCCAATATAATCGTTATCGATTACTCCTGGAAAGACTTGTAGACCTTTCATGGTGACACTGCTTCTTCCCAGGATTAATCCAAAGGTATCAGGAGGCAAAGGCCCATATATTCCAGTGCCTAAAGCTTGTGCTGCCATCTCAGGTGTTAATACTGTGTGGGAGGTGGAACAGAGGTCCAGTCCTGCACTTCCTGGGGTTGCTCTACTAAGTCTTGAAATGGATTGTTGCTGCTGGCTGGAACAAAACTGACCGCCCCATAAGCTTGTTTTGGGGCCTGGGGCTGGCCCCTCATCCCGTTTCCCTGTTGGGATGGTGAAGGATTTCCCTGACTGTCAGTTTTAGATTTACATTCATTAGCCCAATGTTTTCCCTTTTACACCTTGGGCAAAGGCCTGGAACCTTTGCTTCGGAGTTTTTATTTGAATCCCTGCGGCAATCTTTTGCAAAATGTCCCTTTTTGCCACATTTAAAACACCCTCCTTTCTCTTTGTTCTTATTGTTAAGGAAGTCTTTTACGGTTTGTCCACTGAAAGCTGCGGCCATTGCTAAACCCTGTTGATAGGAGGGCCCAATGTCTGAACAGAGACAGATATATCCAGTTAAGTCTGTTTTCTTTCTATAAGGTCGGATTGCCGCTTGACAAGCTGGATTGGCATTTTCATAAGCCAATTGTTTAACATAATCTACACCCGCCTCGGCATTACCAAAAATCCTTCCTGCGGTTGTTATTAGCCTATGTACAAAATCTGTGAACGGCTCATCAGGTCCCTGCTTGACTCCAGTGAGCGAAGCTCCTGGGTCTCCTTTAACAGGGAGTTTCCTCCAGGCTTTTGTAGTGGCCGCCTGGATTTGTGAAAATAGTCCAGGGTCGTATTGCATCTGAGCATCAGTGTCGGTATAATTACCTGAGCCAGTTAACATATCAAAGTCCCAACCGTTTCCTGCCTGTTGGTTTCTTTTGGCTGTATCTCTGCAATTTTCAAAAAACTCCGATTTCCAAATCAAATGATCTCCCCCTGAGAGGACTGCTCTGACTAGTGTGTTCCAATCTGTTGGAGTAAGCCAGTTATCGGCCACAGACATAGCAAGAGTGTATGGAGCAGTAGTTCCATATTGAGAAACAGCAGTTTTTAATTCTTTTATGACAGTGAAATCAAATCCATTATGATGCCTCCAGGCCTGACCCTGTCCATCTAGTTTCAGTTACCGGGAAGATATCTTTAGGGGAGGATTCTTCCCTGTCTCGGCTAGTAGAAAATCTTCCTTTTGGGACATGTTGTCCGGGCCGCTGAGGTGGGCGAGGGAAGCCTCCCATATTCTCTGAATTAGTTACACTCTCATTTCCTGTTTTTAATTTTTGCAGCCTAATGATTAGTGACTGATGTAACTCTTCTAGCTTAATTTGCTCTTCAAGCTGAGCGATTTTTTCTTTGAGTTCCTCTTTTGGATTGACTACCGCCATTATGTTGGGTGCAGAAGCGCCACACGTCCCATTATAGGGAGGCGGACGTGAAAAAAAGGGAGGCCAGTTAGGATTATGATATCTAGCCGCCTCTTCCTCTAAGTCATCCCAATTTACATCTGAAAGGTCAGGATTGTCATTACTTTTACCTTTTCGTGATGTTTGCAGAATTGGGTATTTTTTGGGCCTTTTCTCGCCTAGCATCATTTTGTCTTTTACAGAAGGAGCCTTGGCCCCCTCGTCATCACTTTCAAGAGAAATAAGATCTACTTCTTTGTCTGGCGGGGTCTCCCAAGGTCGGTCTGAGAACTGACCTTTAAAATCTCCTCAGTCTGGGCGACCACAGCCATTACTTGTGGATCGGCCTCCTTTTTATCTATTAGATCCTTGATTAAATTCCAATAACAAAAGGCGGTTACAGGAATTTTTTCTGGCCCAAAAGTATTATAATAATCTTGAAAGGCGTCTCCCACCCTCCGCCATCTTTTTATATCAATGGTTCCTTCCTGTGGGAACCAAGGGCAGGTATCTTTCACAAAATCAAAAAATCTAAATAAGTCACCACTTTTAACCTTTATTCCCCATGTCTTTAAAGCCTCTTTTAATTGCCCTATGTAGATTTGATGCTGGCTTCATTCTTGTCCCATTTCGGGCACGTAACTTACCCTCAACTCCGACGCAGCAGGCTCCCACGACGGTCGGAGGGATTTTTCTTTCACTTTAGTCACCGGCCTTTCTATGCACCCTCTTCCTCACGCAGTTCCCTCATATCCAAGCCCCACGTGGGCGCCACGTGTCCCGTCCAGTGGGATCGTTAACACAGATCTTGGAGGAGGGGGTGGGAATTTGGAGAGACAAGAGACACAAGAAATGGAGACAAGACAGTATCCTGATCAAGTCTCGTTTAATGGCGGCGGTGCAATGCCTTATATAGGCTGGCAGGGAAGAGGAAGGGCTCAGAGCAGGCGGGGAGGAGAATAATGAGAGACGTCACCAGGCGCATGCTCGGTAGACTTAGTCTTTCCCGGGCGCGGGAGGTTATCTACGCACGGGCGGGAAAAGTTCACGCGCGTGGGAAAAGTTGATGATGAAGAACCAGGAAGTGCGCCATCTTGTCTCCACAATGCGGAGCTTAAGCAACAGAGGCCGCGGCAATTTCCGGGCCTCACGGCTCCGGACAAATATACATTATATTCATCAGCACATGGAATACTCTCCAAGATACACCACATGATAGGCAACAAAATAAGCCTCAGTAAATTTAAGAAAGTCAAAATTATATCAAGTACTCTCTCAGACCACAGTGGAATAAAATTGGAAATCAATTCCAAAAGGAACCATCAAAATCATGCAAATACATGAAAATTAAATAATTTGCTTCTGAGTGATCATTGGTTCAACAATGAAATCATGATGGAAATTTAAAAATTCTTTGAACTGAATGATAATAGTCACACAACCTATCAAAATCTCTGGGCTACAGCAAAATATGTACTAAGAGAAAAGTTCACAATATTACATCAAAAGTCTGAAAGAACACAAATTCTAAAGTCACACTTCATGGGACTGGGAAAAAGTATAAATCCAAACCCAAACCAAGCAGAAAAAAAGAAAAAAGAAAGATCAGAGCAGAATTAAATAAAATTGAAACAAAAAAATTTGCAAAAGATAAATGAAACAAGATGGTTCTTTGAAAAGATAAATAAAATTGATAGACCATTAACAAGATTAACCAAGAAGAGAGAAGATCCAAATAAGCTCAATTATAATAGAAATGAAATAAGAGATCTTACAACTGATAACACAGAAATATAAAAGATTATTCAAGGCTACTATGAACAGCTTTATGTGCATAAACTAGAAAACTTAGAGGAGATGGATAAATTCCTGGAAAGATACAACCCTCTTACATCAAACCAGGAAAATATAGAATATCTGAACATACCAATAGCAAGGAGCGAGATTAAAATGGTGATTTAAAAATTGCCAAGAACAACAACAAAAAGCCCAGGACCAGAGGGATTCATGACTGAATTCTATCAGACATTCAAAGAATTGGTACAATCCTATTGATGCTATTCCAAATGATAAACAGAGAATCCTCCCTAAGTCATTCTATGAAGCCAATATCACCCTAATACCGTAACCAGGGAAGGACATAACAAAAAAAACAAAACTACAGACCAATATCCCTGATGAACATAGATGAAAAAATCTCAACAAAATGCTAGCTAACAAACTCCAACAGCATATCAAAAAGTTGATCCACCATGATCAACTAAGTTTTATGTCAGAGATGCAGGGATGGTTTAACATACACAAGTCCACAAGTCAATAAATGTGATACACCACATAAACAGAATTAACAAAAATCACATTATTATCTCAATAGACAAAGATAAAACATCTGACAAAATCCAGCATCCTTTTATGATTAAAACCCTTAGTGAAATTGGCATAGAAGGGACACATCTTAAGGTAATAAAAGCCATCTATGACAAACCCACAGCTAACATTATACTAAATGAGAAAAAGTTGAAAACATTCCCCCTGAGGACTGGAAAAAGACAAAGACGCCTACTTTCACCACTTTTATTTATCATACTACTGGAAGTCCTAGTCAGAGCAATCATACAAGAGAAAGAAATCAGGGGCATCCAAATCAGGAAAGAGGAAGTCAAACTGTTACTGTTTGCTGATGATATGATCATATACCTAGAAAACCCTAAATACTCATTCAAAAATCTCCTAGACCTGGTAAATGAATTCGCAAAGTTTCAGGATACAAAATTAATGTACGCAAATCAGTAGCTCTGCCAAACTCCAACAACAATTAAGCTGAGAATCAAATCAAGAACTCAAGCCCAGAGGGGCCAAGATGGCCAAATAGAAACAGCTCTGGTCTGCAGCTCCCAGTGAGACCAATGCAGAAGGTGGGTGATTTCTGCTTTTCCAACTGAAGTATCCAGTTCATCTCACTGGAACTGGTTAGGCAGTTGGTACAGCCCATGGAAAGTGAGTAGAAACACGATGGGGCATTACTTCACCAGAGAAGTGCAAGGAGTGAGGGGACCTCCCTTCCCCAGCCAATAGAAGCCATGAGGGACTGTGCTACCTGGCCTGGGTAATACTCTTTTCCCACGGTTTTTGCAATCTGCAGATAAGGAAATTCCCTCATGAGTCTACACCACCTATATCACCAGGGCCCTGGGTTTCAAACACAAAACTTAGTGACTGTTTGGGCAGACACTGAGCTAGCTGCAGGAGTTTTTTTCATACCTCAGTGGTGCCTGGAAGCCCAATGAGACAGAACCATTCACTCCCCTGGAAAGGGGACTGAAACCAGGGAGCCAAGGGGTCTAGCTCAGTGGATCTCACCCCCACAGACCCCAGCAAGCTAAGATCCCCTGGCTTGAAATTCTCACTCCCAGCACAACCGTCTGGAGTTGACCTGGGATGATTGAGCTTGGTGGGAGAGGGGCATCTGCCATTACTAACGCTTTAGTAGGTGGTTCCCAACCGATGGTGCTAGGGAGACTGGGAGGTTTGGACTGAGCATAATTTACCACAGCATGGTAAAGCAGCTGTGGCCGGATTGCTTCTCTAGCTTCCTTCTCACTAGGCAGGGCATCTCTGAAGGAAATGCAGCAGTCCCAGTCAGGGGGTTACAGATAAAACTCTAATCTCCATGGGACAGAGTGGGGAGGGGCAGTTGTGGGCACAGCTTCAGTGGACTTAATCTTTTTTGCCTGCCAGGTCTGAAGAGAGCAGCTGATCCTGACAAGGGGGATTCCCCCAGCACAGCACACCAGCTCTGCTAAGGAACAGACTGCCACCTTAAGTGGGTCCCTGACATTTGTGCCTCATGACTGGGAGAGTCTTCCCAACAGGGGTCAAAAGACATTTCTCACAGGAGAGCTCCAGCTGGCATCAGGCCAGTGCCCCTCTGGGACTAAGCTTCCAGAGGAAGGAGCAGGCAGCAATCTTTGCTGTTCTGCAGCCTCCACTGGTGATACCAAGGCAAACAGGGTCAGGAGTGGACTGCCAGCAAACCACAGCAGACCTGCAGAAGGGAGATCTGACTGTCAAATCAAAAACTAACAAACAGAAAGCAACAACATCAACATCAACAAAAAGGACACCCACACAAAGACCCCATCCAAAGGTCATCAGCCTAAAAAATCAAAAGTAGATAAATCCACAAAGATGAGGAAATACTAGTGCAAAAGCATTGAAAATTCAAAAAACCAGAATGAGTCTTCTCCTCCAAATGATTGCAACTTCTCTCCAGCAAGGACAGAGAATGACATTGACGAATTGACAGAACTAGGCTTCAGAAAGTGGGTAATAACAAACTCTTCTGAGCTAAAGGAGCATGTTCTAACCCAATGCAAGGAAGCTAAGAACCTTGATAAAATGTTACAGAAACTGCTAACTAGAATAACCAGTTTAGAGAGGAACATAAAAGACCTGATGGAGCTGAAAAACACAGCATGACAACTTCATAAAGCATACACAAGTATCAATAGCTGAATTCATCAAGTGGAAGAAAGAATATCAGAAATTGAAGATCAACTTGCTGAAATTAAGTGGGAAGACAAGATTAGAGAAAAAAGAATGAAAAGGAATGCACAAAGCCTTCAAGGAATATGAGACTATGTGAAAAGACCAAATCCAAGACTGATTAGTATGCCTGAAAGTGATGTGAAGAATGGAATGAAGTTGGAAATCATACTTCGGGATAGTATCCAGGAGAATTTTCCCAACCTAGCAACACAAGTCAACATTCAGATTCAGGAAATACAGAGAACACCACTAAGATACTACTCGAGAAGAACAACCCCAAGACACATAATCATCAGATTCTTCAAGGTTGAAATGAATGAAAGGAGATATACCTAATGTAAATGATGAGCTAATGCATGCAGCACACCAATATGGCACATGTATACATATGTAACAAACCTGCACGTTGTGCACATATACCCTAGAACTTAAAGTATAATAATACAAAAGAAAAAATGTTAAGGGCAGCCAAAGGGAAAGGTCAGGTCACCTACAAAGGGAAGCTCATCAAAGTAACAGTAGGTCTGTCTGCAGAAACTCTACAAGCTAGAAGAGAGTGGGGGCCAATATTTGACATTCTTAAAGAAAAGAATGTTCAACCCAGAATTTCATATCCAGCCAAAGTAAGATTCATAAGTTAAGGAGAAATGAAATCCTTTTCAGACAAGCAAATGCTGAGATTTTGTCACCACCAGGCCTGCATTACAAGAGCTCCTGAAGGAAACACTAAGTATGGAAGAGAAAAAAAAAAAGTACAAGCCACTGCAGAAGCACACTAAAATATGCAACAACACTATGAAGAAACTGCAACTAATCTGCAAAATAACCAGCTAGCATCATGATGACAGGATCAAATTCACACATAACAATATTAACCTTAAATATGAATAGGCTAAATGCCCCAATTAAGACACAGACTGGCAAATTGGATAAAGAGTCAAGACCCATCAGTGTGCTGTATTCAGGAGACACATCTTATGTACAAAGACACACAAATGCTCAAAATAAAGGGATGGAGTAATATTTACCAAGCAAATGGAAAGAAAAAAAAAAAGGCAGGGGTTGCAATCCTAGTCTCTGACAAAACAGACTTTAAACCAACAAAGATTAAAAAAGACAAAGAAGAGCATTGTATAATGGTAAAGGGATAAATGCAACAAGAAGAGTTAACTATCCTAAATATAGATGCACTCAATACAGAGCACCCAGATTGATAAAACAAGTTCCTAGAGACCTACAAAAAGAGCTAGACTCTCACATAATAATAGTGGGGGACTTTTACATGCCACTGTCAATATTAGACAGATCAATGAAACAGCAAGTTAACAAGAATATTTGGGACTTCCACTCAGCTCTGTATCAGCTAGACTTAATAGACATCTACAGAACTCTTCAAACAAATCAACAGAATGTACATTCTTCTCAGGGCCACATGGCACTTATTCTAAAACTGACCACATAATTGGAAGTAAAACACTCCTCAGCAAATGCAAAAAAAAATGGAAATCATAACAAACAGTCCCTTAGACAACAGTGCAATCAAATTAAAACTCAGGATTAAGAAACTCACTCAAAACCTCACAACTACATGGAAATTGAACAACCGCTCCTGAGTGACTTCTGGGTAAATAATGAAATTAAGGCAGAAATAAAAAAGTTCTTCAAAACCAAAGAGAACAAAGAGAAAACATAACAGAAACTCTGAGACACAGCTAAAGCAGTGTTAAGAGGGATATTTATAGCACTAAATGCCCATATTAGAAAGCTGGCAATATCTGAAATTGACACCCTAACATCACAATTAAAAGAACTCGAGAAGAAAGCAAATTCAAAAGCTAGCAGAAGACAAGATAAAACTAAGATCAGAGCAGAACTGAAGGAGATAGAGACATGAAAAACCCTTCAAAAAAAAGCAATGAATCAAGGAGTTTGTTTTTAGAAAAAGTTAACAAAATAAACAGACCTCTAGCTAGACTAATAGAGAAGAAATGAGAGAAGAATCAAATAAACACAATAAAAATGACAAAGAAGATATCACCACTGATCCCACGGAAATACAAACTACCATCAGAGAACACTATACACTTTACCATGTAAATAAACTAGAAAATCTAGAAGAGGTGGGTAAATTCCTGGACACATACACCCTCCCAAGACTAACCCAGGAAGAGGTGAAATTCCTGAATAGACCAAAAACAAGTTCTGAAATTGAGGCAGTAATTAATAGTCTACCAGTCCAAAAAAAAAAAAAAAAAAAAAAAAAGGATTTCAGTCGAAGAATTCTACCAGAGGTATAAAGAGCAGCTGGTACCATTCCTTCTGAAACTATTTCAAACAATAGAAAAGAAGGACTCCTCCCAAACTCATTTTATGAGGCCAGCATCATCCTGATACCAAAAGCTGGCAGAGACACAACCAAAAAAAATAAATTTAGGCCAATATCCCTGATGAACATCAAGGCAGAAATCCTCAGTAAAATACTGGCAAACCTAATCCAGCAGAACATCAAAAAGCTTATCAACACGATCAAGTCGGCTTCATCCATGGGATGCAAGGCTTGTTCAACATATGCAAATCAATAAACATACTACATCACGTAAACAGAACCAATGACCAAAAACACATGATTATCTCAATTGTGCAGAAAAGGGCTTTGATAAAATTCAACAGCCCTTCATGTTAAAAACTCTTAATAAACTAGGTATTGATGGAACATATCTCAAAATAATAAGAACTACTTATGACAAACCCATAGCCAATATCACACTGAATGGGCAAAAGCTGAAAGCATTCCCTTTAAAAATGGGCACAAGACAAGGATGCCCTCTCTCACCACTCTTATTCAACACAGTGTTAGAAGTTCTGGCCAGGGCAATCAGGCAAGGGAAAGAAATAAAGGTATCCAAATAGAAAGAGAGGAAGTGAAATAGTCTCTGTTTGCAGAAGATATGATTGCATATTTAGAAAACCCCAGCATCTCAGCACAAAAACTTTTTAAGCTGATAAGAAACTCCAGCAAAATCTCAGGATACAAAATCAACGTGCAAAAATCACAAGCATTCCTATACCCCAACAATAGACAAGCATAGAGCCAAATCATGAGTAAAGCCCAATTCATAACTGCGACAAAGGGAATAAAATACCTAGGAGTACAACTTATGAGGGATGTGAGGGATCTCTTCAAGGAGAACTACAAACTACTGCTCAAGGAAATAAGAGAGGACACAAACAAATGGAAAAACATTCCATGCCCATGGATGGGAAGAATCAATATCTTGAAAATGGCCATAATTCCCAAAGTAATTTGTAGATTCAATGCTATTTCCATTAAGCCACATTGGCTTTCTCTGCAGAAGTAGGGGGGAAAAAAAAAACTACTTTAAAATTAATATGGAACCAAAAAATTTGTATAGCAAAAACAACCCTAAGCAAAAGAACAAACCTGGAGGCATCACATTGCCAGATCTGACCTGCAGACCCTGGCCAAATGGTGGATGAAAAAATGCACTCAGATACAGGTAACCAGTGAAAGAGTGGGCTAGAGGACCAGGCCACTCACAGAAAGAGTTGTAGCATCCACGGCCCTGACAAGCTGGTGCTGCAGGCATTTATTCAGTACAGATTTAATGACAAAGGCTTTGAGTCAACACACTTGTGTGTAATTAACATGGTCGCCCTCCCACCCCCACCACCAGAGAGCAGTCCTGCACAGATGATTAAAGGCTAGGTTCTGAGGTCTAAGTAAACTAACTTATCCAGATCAATTCCCTTACACTTCCTTGTTATCTACTCTGAGAGAATTCAGTTGCCTTCAGCCAAATTATCTTTTGAGGCTTTTGCAAAACCACCTGGCCTTCCAAGAAGGTTTGCTTCTTTTCCTACACTTTCTCCCACCACCCTGACTTATCTCCTACACACATATGTTTACTGCAGCATTATTTACAATAGCAAAGACTTGTAACCAACCCAAATGCTCATCAATGATAGGCTGAATAAAGAAAATATGGCACATATATACCGTGGAATACAATGCAGTCACATAAAATAATGAGTTAATGTCCTTTGCAGGGACATGGATGAAGCTAGAAGCCATCATTCTCAGCAAAGTAACACAGGAACAGAATACCAAACAACACATATTCTCACTCATTAATGGAATTTGAACAATTAGAACACATGGACACAGGGAGGAGAACATCACACACTGGGGCCTCTCAGGGCACCCCCTGAGGGGGCAAGGGGAGGGAGAGCATTAGGGCAAATAGCTAATGCATGCAGGGCTTAAAACCCAGATGCCATGTTGATAGGTGCAGCAAACCATCATGGCACATGTATACGTATGTACCAAACCTGCATTTTCTGCACATGTATCCCAGAACTTAAAGTAAAATTTAAAAAAAATACACCTAATTAATTACCTGTTCCATCATATAAAAAAAGAAATCAAAAAGACTCAAGCCCTTTTATAATACTTGCAAAACAAAATGAATAAAACACTTAGGAATATATCTAACCAAGGAGGTGAAAGACCTCTACAAGGAAAACTACAAGACACTGCTTAAACAAATGACAGATGACACCAACAAATGGAAACACATCCCATGCTCATAGACGAGTAGAATCAATATTGTGAAAATGACCATACTGCCAAAAGTTGCAGGGGCCATTGAAAATAATATGCTAAGAATAGATAAGGCTCAAGGACAGTATCTCTAGCTAGTTGCACTTTCAATGAACTCCAGTAGTCAAGGACAGTATCTCTAGTTGAACTTTTAATGAACTCTAGTAGGCGCCAAGAAGGCAGACAAAATAAGAAAGAACTTAGAGACAAGGAACTAAGCAGAAGGTTATATCTGGGTGCAGAAAGTTTGTTTTGCATTGTTATTTTTGCTGACGTGGGATTTATGCAGTATAAATAAAGTGAGGCGGAGGCTCTAGGGGCGGCCGCCATGTTCTCTGTTTGCCTTTGTCTCTTGTGTCTGTTCATTCTCCACCACCCCCGGCACAGTCCCCAATAAAAGTAGTCTACAAATTCAATGCATTTCCCATAAAAATATCATTGTCATTCTTCACAGAAATGGAAAAAACAATCCTAAAGTTCATATGGAACCAAAAAAGAGCCTGCGTAGCCAAAGCAAGACTGAGCAAAATGAACAAATCTGGAAATATCACGTTAGCCAACTTCAAACTATACAGTAAGGCCATAGTCACCAAAACAGCATGGTACTGGTATAAAAATAGGCACATAGACCAATGGAACAGAATAGAGAACCCAGAAATAAAACCAAATATTCACAGCCAACACAGCTTTGACAAAGCAAACAAAAACATGAAGTGGGGATAGGACACCCTGTTCAATAAATGGTACTGAGATAATTGGCAAGCCACAAGTAGGAGAATGAAACTGGATCCTCATCTCTCAACTTTTACAAAAATCAAATCAATATTGATCAAAGACTTAAATCTAAGACCTAAAACCATAAGGATTCTAGAAGATAACATTGGAAAAATTCTTCTAGACATTAGCTTAAGCAAAGATTTCATGACCAAAGAGCCAAAAACAAATGCAACAAAAGCAAAGATAAATAGATGGGAGTTAATTAAATTAAAAATCTTCTGCACAGCAAAAGAAATAATCAGCAGAGTTAACAGACAACTCACAGAGTGGAAGAAAATTACAATCTATACATCCAACAAAGGAGTAATATCCATACAAAGAACTCAAACAAATCAGAAATAAAAAAAAAATCCCATTAAAAAGTGGGCTAAGGACATGAATAGACAATACTCAAAAGAAGGTATACAAATTGCCAGTAAGCCTATGAAAAAAAAAATGCTCCACATCACTAATGATCAGGGAAATCAAATCAAAGTTTTTATACCTACACAAAAATGTGACACTAAACATTTTATTCTAACTCAGCAAATGCATACACTTTTGAAACCTGAAATCTTTCTAGCTCTGCCAAACCTGGAAGAAAAAAAAAAAAAAACAGCAAGGGAAAATAAGTAAAGGTTTTAAACAAAAAGGTGATTATAATGATAAACCAGAGAATATTAGTGAGGCAAGGCATGTAGTCAAGATATCAGCAGGTGAGGGAAAATGGAAAGAAGACAGAACAAATGGATTTGAGATCCACGTGGGATTAATGGATAGTATGGGATATTTTCTTATCCATTTCTTTACCTCTGTGACAGCATAGTGGCTGACACAATAGATGTTTGTTGTCAAAATATGAAAATATGTTAAGAGTTTATTTGAATTGCAATAATCTTAAAAGTGTCTTTTCCTTGAGAACAGCTTTCTTGAGACTATTATAGATATGTATGTGTATTTACAAATTGCTGCTCACATCTGCTAAACTTAATATGAATGTGTGAAATAAAAGAGAATGCACACACACATTCAAGAGGATGAAAATAATATTAACACTTTCTTCATAGGGTTTTTGCAAGGATGAAATGAAATAACACATGTGATACATTTAGAGCAGTGCCTGGCACATGGTGCTGATAGTGATTGTTGTTGTTACTCTATGTATCCCCACCTCTACCCCTGTCATTACCACCAGTTCTCCTCTTCTATGTCTTTTTCTTTCATCTTTGCTTTCCTTTTGCCATCCATAATTTTTAAGTTCCCACCCAAACTCCTGCTGCATATTAAAATCTTTCCTTAGGGCAAGATCTGTTATACTATTCATTTACATCATTATATAGATGTCTCCTTTTCCAGAATTACTTGATCTATTTTCTGGTGATCATCCCTTATTCACAGATAAAATGTATTATCTCTTAATAAAGGCATTCTTCTTCTTTTTTTTTTTTTTTTTTTTTTTTTTTGAGATGGAGTCTTGCTCTGTCACCAAGACTGAAGTGCAATGGCACCATCTCGGCTCACTGCAACCTGTGACTCCCGGGTTCAAGTGATTCTCCTGACTCAACTTCCTGAGTAGCTGAGATTACAAGCACGTGCCATCACAGCTGGCTAATTTTTGTATTTTTAGTAGAGACGGTGATTCACAATGTTGGCCAGGCTGGTCTTGAATGCCTGACCTCCGGTGATCCACCTACCTCGGCCTCTGAAAGTGCTGGGATTACAGGCATGAGCCACTGCACCCAGCTGATAAAAGCATTTTATGCATCAATGTAAATGTTGTGGTGAAAGGCTGAGGTTTAGGTCTGTTATCAACCCAATACATGGCTAACACACGTGAAAGGAGAAGGCTATGCTTCCATTTGTAATACTACCATACACAAGCAGGTTAAAAGGGCCTACACTATCAAGTCATGTCCAAAAACTTAAGCCATTTCTACAATTCCATTCAAATATTTTAAGGCTAATAAATGGCTACAGCTAACTAATCTTGACAGAAGGTATCGTTTCTCAAGAAAGGTTAAGTGACTCACTGATAGTTACCCTGCTATATTTTCCCAGTAACAATATCCTTGCATTCTACTTAATTCAACTTCACAATATCCTAAGCTATCTGTATTGGTTTGATTAGTGTTCCAATAAATTCATATCTCCCCAGAACCTGTGAATATGACCTTATTTGAAAATAGTTTCTGCAGACATAATAAAGTAAATTAAGGTAATACTGGATTAGAATAGGCCCTAACCCAATGACTGGTAGCCCTAAACCAGACACAGAGACACAGACACATAGGAAAAAAATGCAATGTGAAGTCAGAGGCAGAGATTGAAGTGATGATGCATCTACAAGCCAGATAATACAAAGAATTGCCAACAGCCACCAGAAGCTAGACGAGATGAAGAAGGACTATTTCCTAAAGCCTTCAAAGAGGGCATGCTGACACCTTTATTTCACACTTCTAACCTTCAGAACTGTGAAGAATAAATTTATGTTATTTTAAGTCACCTAGTTTGTGGAAATTCGTTACAGCATCCTTAGAAAACTAACATACTCTCCCTTCTCAATAGTCAACAGCATTGCAAACACGTTTTACTGAATGCTCTTGGTAGTCTCAAGCATTGACAATATTGCACTTCTAGACAATGAGTAATCAGTCAATTTTCTTGCCCCAGAAACCCAGTGTATGTGTGTAAGGGAGTGTGGAGTGGTTGTCATCTCAATCACTACTATTGAGAAACACTTCCAAAGATATGATCATTAAGTCCTTGAGAAAATTCAAACTATTCTAAAAGTGATTCTTAATGCAAATGATCAACTGTATAACAATTTCTACAAATATTTATTGACTGCATTTGTATTTTTTAGTTATTGCTTTTGAAAATAAAAATCAATGAAACATGAGTGGTACACATGAAACCTGGGAATTTTCTAGCCCAGTCTGAACCAGGGCTAACTGTTAGGTTATCTTGCTGATCATCGTCCAATTGCAAGTCTTGCTCTAACTTAACTCAGAGATGAGGGAATAAACTCCAGAGAGATGCCTGGAGCACCTCTACAGTAGATGGACTGATATGAGTAATCCCCAATTAAGGGACTCAGTGGTGACCAAGCCAATTAAGATACTAATATAAACATTTGTTTATTCTAAAATAAATACAAGTAGAGAAGATTTCTACATAAAGGTCAAGATGATGAAAGTAGACAGCAAAACAGAATCCATAAGGTAATGCTAAAAGAAGTGTCAAGTTTGACATGAGTAGAATAGGCTGATGTATCCAGTAAGGACCAAAAAGAAGACAGTTTGCCTATCTACAGACCAAAGAGTTTAGACATCAAAATGAACTTTGTGAGAGCTAAATACTGATATGAACAAAAGCAAGAGTTAACAAATATGGATTGAGTGACTACTACATATGTAACTGTGCTGAGAGTGAATGAAAAACTTCATTAGAGACTTAATTTTATGAAGAGATAAAGATACCACAACTCCAAAAGGATTATATAAAGCTTACCAAAAGGTAGAGTGAGTAGCCTCAAAAGAGCAGGTATCTTCAGATTACCTAGTGGTCACAAACCCTTTGTACCTGGAAGGAAACTGAGCCTCCAGAAAAAGAAAGGAGTTGGTCTGGGATTAAAAGCAACCATGGTCTCCTGGTTGCCAGGCCACTCTTTTCTCTGCTCTGTATTCTAACTTTCTCTGTACTGAATTACTGCCAAAGTAAGTCGTCCCTATAACATTGTAGTCATTTTACATCACATCTACACACAAACATCAATTTAAGAATCAAGAGCAGTTTTTTCCATCATCTAATAATCTTGAAAATAGATATATATTTGGCAACAACTTTCTGTACATGGTTCAAAAATGGTGCTGGGAAAACTGGCAAGCCACACATAGAAGAATGAAACTGTATCTTCATCTCCCACCTTATACAAAAATCAACTCTAGATGGATCAAAGACTTAAGTCTAAGACATGAAGCCACAAAAATTCTAGAGGATAACATTGGAAAAATTCTTCTAGACATTGCCTTAGGCAAATAATTCATGACTAAGATACCAAAAGCAAGTGCAACAAAAACAAAAATAAATAATTGGGACCTAATTAAAC
This sequence comes from Rhinopithecus roxellana, assembly GCF_007565055.1. Classification (NCBI taxonomy): domain Eukaryota; kingdom Metazoa; phylum Chordata; class Mammalia; order Primates; family Cercopithecidae; genus Rhinopithecus; species Rhinopithecus roxellana. The sequence continues at coordinate 8,532,696 of NC_044555.1, forward strand.
TACAAAGCTTCTGCACAGGAAAAGAAGTAATCAAAAGAGTATATAACCCACAGAGTGGGACAACCCACAGACTGGGAGAATATATTCAGAAATTATGCATCTGAAAAAAAAAACCTATATCCAGAATCTAAAAGGAACTCAAACAAACCAGCAAGAAAAAAATTAAATAATCCCATCCAAAAGAGGGCAAAGGACATGAATAGACATTTCTCAAAAAAAGATAAACAAGCAGCCAACAAACATATGAAAAAAATACTCAACATCACTAATCATCAGGGAAAATGCAATTCAAAACCACAATGTGATACCACCTCACTCCTGCAAGAATGGCCATAATTAAAAAGTGAAAAAACAATAGATGCAGGTGTGGATGTGGTGAAAATAAAACACCTTTAAACTGCTGTTGGGAATGTAAGTCAGTACAGCCACTATAGAAAACAGTATGGAGATTCCTTTAAAATCTAAAAGCAAAACTATCATTTGCTCCAGCAATCCCACTACTAGGTACCTACCCAAAGGAAAATAAGTCATTACACATGAAAAAGACACATGCACACGCGTTTTTACAGCAGCACAATTCACAATGGCAAAGATAAAGAACCAACCTAAGTGCCTATCAACCAGTGAGTGGATTAAAAAAATGTAGTATATATACACCATTAAATACTACTCAGCCATAAAAAGGAATGGAATAATATCTTTTGCAACAACCTGGATGGAGCTGAAGTTCATTATTCTAAGTGAAGTAACTCAGGAATGGAAAATCAAGTACTGTATATTCTCACTTAAAAGTGGAACTAAGCTATGAGGACACAAAGACATACAGAGTGATATACTGAACTTTGGAGACTTGTAGGGGTGGAGTTTGGAAAGGGGATATGGGATAAAATACTACATATTGGGCATAGTGTGTGCTTCTCTGATGATGGGTACACTAAAATTTCAGCATTCACCACTAAAGAACTCATCCACATAACCAAAAACCACCTGTACCCCAAAAACTAATGAAATAAAAAAAATCCTGGATTTGTCCTCTGGTGCCTTTTGGGGTTGTGATGATCCATTAACCTGTAAAGAAATAACTAAATGTTCTGTCAGGTAATACGGAGAAATGACAGATAAGCTGTTTTTTTTTTTTTTTTTTTTTTTTTTTTTTTTTTTTAATCTTAATCCAAGTGAACAATGAAATTTACACAACATAATACTTGTCATTTTATTTCATTACAGTTTCATCAAATACAATAAATTTATAATTTAAGAGAATGAGCAATATGTACCATATGTATGTATATAATCAGCTTTGCCTACCTTTAAAATAGGTTTTTATCACAGTATTATATGCTTGTTGTAGAAAATTTAGAAAACCCAAATAAGCAAAAAAAAAAAAAATAATGTTTATATTATCATCTAGTGATAACCACTGTTAACATTTTGAGGCCTATTATTTTGTGAACGTGGGTATTTTTATTATTTATAAAATAATTTATTTTATTTTATACTACCTGGAAATTTTCTTTTTTACTTAAAATACGTTATGAATATTGCCATTCATTAAGCATTCTTATATAGCTTAATTTTTCATGCAACTAATTTTATAGTATTTAGGTTGTTTCCAGTTTTTATTTTTTACTTTTTTTTTTTTTTTTTTGAGTCGGAGTCTCACCCTGTCACCCAGGCTGGAGTGCGGTGGCACGATCTCGGCTCACTGCAAGCTCAGCCTCCCAGGTTCACGCCATTCTCCTGCCTCAGCCTCCACAAGTAGCTGGGACTACAGGCGCCCGCCACCACGCCTGGCTTATTTTTTGTATTTTTAGTAGAGATGGGGTTTCGCTGTGTTAGCCAGGATGGTCTGGATCTCCTAACCTCGTGATCCGCCCATCTCAGCCTCCCAAAGTGCTGGGATTGCAGGCGTGAGCCACAGTGCCTGGCCCCAGTTTTTAATATTATATACAACTATTTAAGTATTTAAGTAATAACTTAGAGGTGAATCTTGACACATATCCATAATTAGTCCCTATACATACTTGAAATGAGGTTTTCAAGCCAAAGACCGAATATCTTAAGGTTTTATATAAATAGTTAGAGATGTTAAATTCCCACCACTAGAGTGTCGTTGCCTGTTTATTTGAACTCTCACCAATCTGCCAACACTAGAGATTAACACTGTTTTTAATCTTAGCCAATTTGATATGCAGAGGATTATAGCTCCTTGCTGTGATAATTTGCATTTTGACCACATTTTTCCAAACCTTAATTGACTGATTATTTGAATTGCCCCTCTATGCCTTTCTCCATTTATCTTTCTGATGGAGTTTTTGTCTTTTAGTAATTTATAAGAGCTTATTGAATGCAAACAATAGTAATTCTTTGTTATATGTGTTGAAAATATTTCCCAATTTTGTATTTTACCTTTTAATTTTGTTTATATTTTGCTTTCCAGCTTATGGTATTCATGTATATAGTTTTTTATTTTGTGGTCAAATCCATTACATTTTTTTAATGGTTTTTCTCTGTGGCAAATTCTGTCTCTATAGGAGAGTATTTTTATAACAATTTTTGGCTATATATTTGCACAAGTCTTTGAAGTTTATGATTTCTGATGCATTGTTGTTGAATTGTTGCTCTGTTGAAACTTCATTGCAACATTTCAAGACCATTGTTTGGTCTTCCCTTATTTCTAGAATGGTCAGAGCTTTCACATTATGAATGAACAAACCTTTGCCAAAGACTTTCCAAAATATTTGAAGCAAAAGAATATGACCATCTTCTGACAGCTCAACATGTGTAAGTATGACTGTTTTATTCCTACAAGCATTATGATAATTCAGTGGAATATTGCAGAAAAAAATAACTGTTTTTTTAAAACATATGAATATCACTCTGAGTTGAGTGGGGGCTATTACAACAGTTTATTCTTGAAAATCTTCTTAGCTTGATTGGGAAACGAATTTTAGTGATTAGGGTTCCAAACAAAAATTTCCTTTCATTCTCAGCAAACACAGGAACAGAAAAACAAACACCGCATGTTCTCACATAAGTGGGAGTTGAACAATGAGAACACATCGACAAAAGAGCGGGGAATAATGCACACCAGGACCTGCTGTGGGGTGGGGGATAAGGAGAGAGAGCTTAGAGGACAGGTCTACAGGTGCAGCAAACCACCATGGCACACAAATACCTATGTAACAAACCTACACTCTCTGCACATGTATCCCCCCTCCCCAACTCTATTTTTTTGTTTTATTTTGTTTTAGAATAAGAAAAAAATTTCTTTCTGGCAAAAGATCTGCATTAATCCTTTTAAGTTATAGAATCTTAGAGTTGAATGGAACTGAATTTATCCGGTTCTATTCTGTTATATTTCAGCTTAGGAATGGAGCACAAGAAGATTAAATATACTTGTGCCAGGTAATAAAGCTAGAGAAGTCAAGTCTGGACTCCATTAGTTTGAGTAAAGTAGATTATCTTCCTCTCTCAGATCTTTGGAATTTAAGGTCTGACACTGCACGTATGTGAGTTCTACTGCTGCCCAAACCCCCTTTTTTATTAATACATGATTTTTTGTGTTACCATTATAAATTATTGAGAAATACATAAACGTATATAAACCAAATTAATAGACGTTTCACATAGAAATAGTGCATTGGATTCTTACTCTTCCATAATATTTCATATTTATAAACTAATTTGTTTTATAGCAACATATATTTTTTTATAAAATTTTTGTATCCAGTGGTTATTGTTGTAGCTCGTAGATAGAAAAAATACTCCCCACTATTTTAAGAATGAGAAATTACAGTAAATTAGTCGAAGTCCATGGTAAGAAAATGCAGCTTGACTAATAGGATAGGCAGTAAGAAATGTAATAGTATTCCCTTTTAAGGTTAGTGTGTGTGTGTGTGTGTGTGTGTGTGTGTGTGTGTGTGTGTGTGTGTGTGTGAAGTTGACATATGCCCAGTTAAGAAACCTTAGAAAATAAAACCACAAAAGGAGGAGGGTAACCATCCGTATTCTTAGAATCCAAATTCAACTGCTGATTGATGTTTTATATACTCTAATTTTCTTAGTGCTTATGTAGGAAAGATTAGCAAGCTCCTATTTTTCCTAGTGCCCCTCCTTTCCACTTTCTCACTGTCCAAGAGTAGTTTCTTAGTATTCCAGCCTTTAACCCTTTCTAATAAATTATAAAAACTGCTTGTTCTAATTAGTGATACCTATTACTGCCTGTTTTACCTTTTCAAAATATAATGCTTCTTTTTTTTTTTTTTTTTTGAGACAGAGTCTTGTTCTGTATTCCAAGATGGAATACAATAATGCAATCATAACCGACTGCAGCATCCACCTCTCATACTCAAGTAATCCTCCTGCCTCAGCCTCCCAAGTAGCTGGGACCATAGGTTTGTTTTTTAATTTTAATTTTTGTAGGGATGGGGGTCTCACTATGTTGCCCAGGCTGGCTTTAAACTCCTGTGCTCAAGCTATCCTCCTGCCTCAGCCTCAAAGATGTAGTGATAACAGGTGTGAGCTACTGCACCTGGCCAGAATGTGTCATTCTTATTCAAAACTCTCAGCTGATTCCCACCACAGTATATGAAAAAAGTCCAGCATCGGAGTCTGACATTCACATTCTTCAACAGTTCAGCCTTATCCTCTGTTTTTTTTTTTTTTTTTTTTATTATACTTTAACTTCTAGGGTACATGTGCACAACATGTAGGTTTGTTACGTATGTACACTTGTATCATGTTGGTGTGCTGCACCCATCAACTCGTCAGCACCCATGAATTCATCACTTATATCAGGTATAACTCCCAATGCAATCCCTCCCCCCTCCCCATGATAGGCCCCGATGTGTGATGTTCCCCTTCCCAAGTCCAAGTGATCTCATTGTTCAGTTCCCACCTATAAGTGAGAACATGCGGTGTTTGGTTTTCTGTTCTTGTGATAGTTTGCTAAGAATGATGGTTTCCAGCTGCATCCATGTCCCTACAAAGGACGCAAACTCATCCTATTTTATGGCTGCATAATATTCCATGGTGTATATGTCCGAGATGTTCTTAATCCAGTCTGTCACAGATGGACATTTGGGTTGATTCCAAGTCTTTGCTATTGTGAATAGTGCCGCAATAAACATGCGTGTGCATGTGTCTTTACAGCAGCATGATTTACAATCCTTTGGGTATATACCCATTTGTGGGATGGCTGGGACATATGGTACATCTAGTTCTAGATCCTTGAGGAATTGCCATATTGTTTTCCATAATGGATGAACTAGTTTACAATCCCACCAACAGTGTAAAAGTGGTCCTATTAATCCACATCCTCTCCAGCACCTGTTGTTTCCTGACTTTTTAACGATTGCCATTCTAACTGGTGTGAGATGGTATCTCACTGTGGTTTTGATTTGCATTTCTCTGATAGCGAGTGATGATGAGCATTTTTTCATGTGTCTGTTGGCGATACGAATGTCTTCTTTTGAGAAATGTCTGTTCATATCCTTTGACCACTTTTTGATGGGGTTGTTTGTTTTTTTCTTGTAAATTTGTTTGAGTTCTTTGTAGGTTCTGGATATTAGCCCTTTGTCAGATGAGCAGATTGCAAAAATTTTCTCCCAATCTGTAGGTTGCCTGTTCACTCTGATGGTAGTTTCTTTTGCCATGCAGAAGCTCTTTAGCTTAATTAGATCCCATTTGTCAATTTTGGCTTTTGTTGCCGTTGCTTTTGGTGTTTTAGACATGAAGTCCTTGCCCATGCCTATGTCCTGAATGCTACTACCTAGGTTTTCTTCTAGGGTTTTGATGGTATTAGGTCTAACATTTAAGTCTCTAATCCATCTTGAATTAATTTTTGTATAAGGAGTAAGGAAAGGATCCAGTTTCAGCTTTCTACTTATAGCTAGCAAATTTTCCCAGCACCGTTTATTAAATAGGGAATCCTTTCCCCATTTCTTGTTTCTCTCAGGTTTGTCAAAGATCAGATGGCTGTAGATGTGTGGTATTATTTCTGAGGAATCTGTTCTGTTCCATTGGTCTATAGCTCTGTTTTGGTACAAGTACCATGTTGTTTTGGTTACTGTAGACTTGTAGTATAGTTTGAAGTCAGGTATCGTGATGCCTTCAGCTTTGTTCTTTTGAGTTAGGATTGTCTTGGCAATGCGGGCTCTTTTTTGGTTCCATATGAACTTTAAAGTAGTTTTTTCCAATTCTGTGAAGAAGCTCATTGGTAGCTTGATGGGGATGGCATTTAATCTATAAATAACCTTGGGCAGTATGGCCATTTTCACGATATTGATTCTTCCTATCCATGAGCATGGTATGTTCTTCCATTTGTTTGTGTCCTCTTTGATTTCACTGAGCAGTGGTTTGTAGTTCTCCTTGAGGAGGTCCTTCACATCCTTGTAAGTTGGTTTCCTAGGTATTTTATTCTCTTTGAAGCAATTGTGAATGGAAGTTCATTCCTGATTTCGGTCTCTGTTTGTCTGTTACTCGTGTATAAGGATGCTTGTGATTTTTGCACATTAATTTTGTATCCCGAGACTTTGCTGAAGTTGCTTATCAGCTCAAGGAGATATTGGGCTGAGACAATGGGGTTTTCTAAATATACAATCATGTCATCTGCAAACAGGGACAATTTGACTTCTTCTTTTCCTAACTGAATACCCTTTATTTCTTTCACTTGCCTGATTGCCCAAGCCAGAAATTCCAACACTATGTTGAATAGGAGTGGTGAGAGAGGGCATCCCTGTCTTGTGCCAGTTTTCAAAGGGAATTTTTCCAGTTTTTGCCCATTCAGTATGATATTGGCTGTGGGTTTGTCATAAATAGCTCTTATTATTTTGAGGTACATTCCATCAATACCGAATTTATTGAGCGTTTTTAGCATGAAGGGCTGTTGAATTTTGTCAAAAGCCTTTTCTGCATCTATTGAGATAATCATGTGGTTCTTGACTTTGGTTCCGTTTATATGCTGGATTACATTTATTGACTTGCGAATGTTGAACCAGCCTTGCATCCCAGGGATGAAGCCCACTTGATCATGGTGGATAAGCTTTTTGATGCACTGCTGGATCCGGTTTGCCAGTATTTTATTGAGGATTTTTGCATCGATGTTCATCAGGGATATTGGTCTAAAATTCTCTTTTTTTGTTGTGTCTCTGCCAGGCTTTGCTATCAGGATGATGTTGGCCTCATAAAATGAGTTAGGGAGGATTCCCTCTTTTTCTATTAACTGGAATAGTTTCACAAGGAATGGTACCAACTCCTCCTTGTACCTCTGGTAGAATTCAGCTGTGAATCCATCTGGTCCTAGACATTTTTGGTTGGTAGGCTATTAATTATTGCCTCAATTTCAGAGCCTGCTATTGGTCTATTCAGGGATTCAGCTTCTTCCTTGTTTAGTCTTGGAAGAGTGTAAGTGTCCAGGAAATTATCCATTTCTTCTAGATTTTCTAGTTTATTTGCCTAGAGGTGTTTATAGTATTCTCTGATGGTAGTTTGTATTTCTGTGGGGTCAGTGGTGATATCCCCTTTATCATTTTTTATTGCATCTATTTGATTCTTCTCTCTTTTCTTCTTTATTAGTCTTGCTAGTGGTCTGTCAATTTTGTTGATTTTTTCAAAAAACCAACTCCTGGATTCATTGATTTTTTGGAGGGTTTTTTGTCTCTCTATCTCCTTCAGTTCTGCTCTGATCTTAGTTATTTCTTGCCTCCTGTTAGCTTTTGAATGTGTTTGCTCTTGCCACTCTAATTCCTTTAATTGTGATGTTAGAGTGTCCATTTTAGATCTTTCCTGCTTTCTCTTGTGGGCATTTAGTGCTATAAATTTCCCTCTACACACTGCTTTCAAGGTGTCCCAGAGATTCTGGTATGTTGTATCTTTGTTCTCATTGGTTTCAAAGAACATCTTTATTTCTGCCTTCATTTCATTATGTACCCAGTAGTCATTCAGGAGCAGGTTGTTCAGTTTCCATGTAGTTGAGTGGTTTTGATTGAGTTTCTTAGTCCTGAGTTCTAGTTTGGTTGCACTGTGGTCTGAGAGACAGTTTGTTATAAATTCTGTTCTTGTACATTTGCTAAGCAGTGCTTTACTTCCAATTATGTGGTCAATTTTGGAATAAGTGTGATGCGATGCTGAGAAGAATGTATATTCTGTTGATTTGGGGTGGAGAGTTCTGTAGATGTCTGTTAGGTCCGCTTGGTGCAGAGATGAGTTCAATCCCTGCATATCCTTGTTAACTTTCTGTCTCGTTGATCTGTCTAATATTGACAGTGGAGTGTTGAAGTCTTCCATTATTGTTGTATGGGAGTCTAAGTCTCTTTGTAAGTCTCTAAGGACTTGCTTTATCAATTTGGGTGCTCCTTTATTGGGTGCATATATATTTAGAATAGTTAGCTCTTCCTGTTGAATTGATCCCTTTACCATTATGTAATGGCCTTCTTTGTCTCTTTTGATCTTTGATGGTTTATAATCTATTTTATCAGAGACTGGGATTGCAACCCCTGCTTTTTTTGGTTCTCCATTTGCTTGGTAGATCTTCCTCCATCCCTTTATTTTGAGCCTATGTATGTCTCTGCATGTGAGATGGGTCTCCTGAATACAGCAGACTGATGGGTCTTGACGCTTTATCCAGTTTGCCAGTCTGTGTCTTTTAATTGGAGCATTTAGTCCATTAACATTTAAGGTTAATATTGTTATGTGTGAACTTGATCCTGCCATTATGATATTAACTGGTTATTTTGCTCGTTAGTTGATGCAGTTTCTTCCTAGCCTCGATGGTCTTTACATTTTGGCATGTTTTTGCAATGGCTGGTACCGGTTGTACCTTTCCATGTTTAGGGCTTCCTTCAGGGTCTCTTGTAAGGCAGGCCTGGTGGTGACAAAATCTCTAAGCATTTGCTTATCTGTAAAGGATTTTATTTCTCCTTCACTTATGAAACTTAGTTTGGCTGGATATGAAATTCTGGGTTTAAAATTCTTTTCTTTAAGAACGTTGAATATTGGCCCCCACTCTCTTCTGGCTTGGAGAGTTTCTGCCGAGAGATCTGCTGTTAGTCTGATGGGCTTCCCTTTTTGAGTTAACCGACCTTTCTCTCTGGCTGCCCTTAAAATTGTTTCCTTCATTTCAACTTTGGTGAATCTGGTAATTATGTGTCTTGGAGTTGCTCTTCTGGAGGAGTATCTTTGTGGCGTTCTCTGTATTTCCTGAATTTGAATGTTGGCCTGCCCTACTAGGTTGGGGAAGATCTCCTGGATGATATCCTGAAGAGTGTTTTCCAACTTGGTTCCATTTTCCCCCTCACTTTCAGGCACCCCTGTCAGATGTAGATTTGGTCTTTTTACATAATCCCATACTTCTTGCAGGCTTTGTTCATTTCTTTTTCTTCTTTTTTCTTTTGGTTTCTCTTCTCGCTTCATTTCATTCATTTGATCCTCAATCGCTGATACTCTTTCTTCCAGTTGATCGAGTCGGTTATTGAAGCCTTTGCATTTGTCACGTATTTCTCCTCTCATGGTTTTCATCTCTGTCATTTCGTTTATGTCCTTCTCTGCATTAATTATTCTAGCTATCAATTCTTCCACTCTTTTTTCAAGATTTTTAGTTTCTTTGCGCTGAGTACATAATTCCTCCTTTAGCTCTGAGAAGTTTGATGGACTGAATCCTTCTTCTCTCATCTCGTCAAGGTCATTCTGTGACCAGCTTTGATCCGTTGCTGGTGATGAGCTGCACTCCTTTGCAGGGGGAGATGAGCTCTTATTTTTTGAATTTCAAGCTTTTCTGCCCTGCTTTTTCCCCATCTTTGTGGTTTTATCTGCCTCTGGTCTTTGATGATGGTGATGTACTGATGGGGTTTTGGTACAGGTGTTCTGCCTGTTTGATAGTTTTCCTTCTAGTAGTCAGGACCCTCAGCTTTAGGTCTGTTGGAGATTCCTTGAGGTCCACTCCAGACTCGTTTGCCTGGGTATCAGCAGCAGAGGTTGCAGAAGATAGAACATTGCTGAACAGCGAGTGTACCTGTCTGATTCTTACTTTGGAAGTTTCCTCTCAGGGGTGTACTCCACCCTGTGAGGTGGGGGGTGTCAGACTGCCCCTAGTGGGGGATGTCTCCCAGTTAGGCTACTCAGGGGTCAGGGACCCACTTGAGCAGGCAGTCTGTCGGTTCTCAGATCTCACCCTCCGTGTTGGGAGATCCACTGCTCTCTTCAAAGCTGTCAGACAGAGTCATTTGCATCTGGGCAGGTTTCTGCTGCTTTTTTTGTTGTTGTTGTTTAGCTGTGCCCTGTCCCCAGAGGTGGATTCTACAGAGACAGGCAGGTTTCCTTGAGGTGCTGTGACCTCCACCCAGTTCGAGCTTCCCAGTGGCTTTGTTTACCTACTGAAGCCTCAGCAATGGCGGGCGTCCCTCCCCCAGCCTCGCTGCTGCCTTGCAGTTAGATTGCAGACTGCTGTGCCAGCAATGAGGGAGGCTCTGTGGCCGTGGGACCCTCCCGGCCAGGGGTGGGTATAATCTCCTGGTGTGCCCGTTTGCTTAAAGCACAATATTGGGGTGGGAGTTACCCGATTTTCCAGGTGTTGTGTGTCTCAGTTCCCCTGGCTTGGAAAAGGGATTCCCTTCCCCCTTGCGCTTCCCAGGTGAGGTGATGCCTCTCCCTGTTTCAGCTCTCGCTGGTCGGGCTGTAGCAGCTGACCAGCACCAATTGTCCGGCACTCACTGGTGAGATGACCCCAGTACCTCAGTTGAAAATGCAGAAATCACCAGTCTTCTTTGTGGCTCGCGCTTGGAGTTGGAGACTGGAGCTGTTCCTATTCGGCCGTCTTGCTCCCATCCTCTGTTTTTTATTCCATCTTTCCTCACCTCTGTTCTCATGCATGTTGTGTGTGTTACACACACACAGACACACACATCTTTTCACCACACAGGCTAATTATTCTCTTCCCATGCTTTATACCACTGTTTCTCAGGCTGACTATGGTGAAAGGACATTTTCTTTAAAGTTCTAATCTATCACAAATCAATACTTTATGAAATATAAGAATGAATTATTAGGAAAAAAGATGACATTTGGATGTCACAATAATGGAACATTACTATATAAGTTTCGAAAGGAACTACTCTCAGTTTTTATACTTATGTGATCCACAACCAATAACAAATGGTCTGCAGACAAGCATCATTCTATGGGCCACACTTTGTACAACACTGCCATTAACTTTCCTATATCAATGCCTTTCATCATGCCGTTTTCTTTCCTGGATTGCCCTTTCTTCCCAAATTTATTCCTAGTATTTGCTTACCAGAGTTTTCATCTTTCAAGTCCCAGCTCAAATTGTACCTCCCTCAAGAAATCTCATATACCCCAGTCAGAATTAATCTATTTTCACAAATGCCCACCGTGCTTCATATATAAGACAAACACAGTACTTATCACAGCCTGATTTTTTTTTTACTGAGATTTAATTCACATACTATACAATTCACCCATTTAAAGTGGTCAATTCTATCATATTTAATATATACACAGTGGTGCAACCATAATTACAATCTAATTCTAGAATATTTCCATCACACCAAAAGAAATCCCCTGCTGATTGGCAATGATACCCCAGTTCCTCCACTCCACCCAGCCTGACTTTATTATAGCTATTTTGATATGTTTGTCTCTCTTTTAAAAGGTTGCATATTCCTAGAAGAGGAAGATTCCAAGGGGATGTTACTCATCTCTAAAGCAGGAACTATGAAGAAGTCTAGATAGGCTACAGTGTTGTTTTTACAATACTTATCATCACACATTTGCTAATGGTTGAATTGTCTGTTTTATAGATAAGTTATAGACAAATCATTTGCTGAATGTTAGACAAGTTTCAGAAACCTCTGCTTTAGAAAAACCTTTCTTCAATAGCAGCATTTATTTCTCATGGCTTTATTCTCTGGGAATGTACAGATGTTAAGGAAAACTACATCTGTTGATGATTATTCACTCTCAAATCACTTAGCCTTTTTCTTTCTTTTTTTCATTTTCTGTGTTCAACATGTTAGCAGGGTTTTCTTTCAACAAAGCAATATACATGGGATTCATCAAATATCCTGATGCATATTTTCTTCCTATGGAATTCTGTGAGATAATTTTTATTCCTGTAACAAATTTTCTAGAAAGACAAGTCTGAATTTTTCTATTTTGTGAGGTTTCTTGTGGAGATATATGATATATCCCCATCCACTGCAAGCATAATTCACTATTCCCTCCTGTATTCTCCCAAACACTTTTTCCAGTCCTTACTCTAATAGTCAATCATGTTGTGTTAACAGTAGTCATGAATGTATTTGTATTTCATGCTAAATTATTAGCTTCTTGAAGACAGAAATTGCATCTCATTGGCCTGTTTATCCTCCACAGAGCCTAGTCAACTACGTGAGATGGAGTTAAGTGTTCAGTAAATGTTTGTTAAATGGATAAATAAGAAAAGTAAAAGTTTTAGAGTGGAATGGCCATAGGGATATATGTTACCTCATTTGGTTTTAAATATATTCTGAATTGAGAAATAACTTATCTTTATTTTTAAAATGTGGATCTTTAATAAGAAAAAATGAGAACTCTAAGTCATTAACTTCTATATTATCTCCTCTAATAGAGGATGCAGGAATTAGAAATGAAAGTTAAACCTCTCACCACATGGGGGAGAAGCATTGCTTCAGAAAGTAATTCCTGAGGGAAATATGTCCCCTTTTAAAATATTTTCTGGCAACTCCCACTAGTAGTTAGGCATAGATTTGCAGCTGCCCTTATTTAACCCCTTTCACCCCAATACTAGGGGAGGGGGATGTCGGGCTCTGTTTACCTAAAGTATTTTTGCCTTTGACACATGTGCCAAGAACACCTGAGGGAGAGTTTTATTAAAAAGCAAATGATGGTTTTCCTAGAATAGAAAATTCCCATGAAATTATTATTCTTAGTGAATATCAGCAGGGTGCCTGAGCTACGCATAACATGCTTTATCATGTAAGACAGATGCCCTCTAGAAAATGCCCCTCGGTATATTTCAGGGAAGTATAATCAGATAGGGTATGCATACAAACTTCAGAGCAAAAGTGTATGACCTATTCAGGAGGATCCTGACAATCCTTTGGAAGGGCAAGGTACCAAAGAGAGTAAGTAGACTGTAATATCTCCTTCTTACCTGTGGCAAAATATATAAGTTGGATAGGATTCAAGAATTCAAAATTCAGAGAGGAATTCAAATGCCTGTGTTTAAAGTATTGTATATGAGCTAGCTCACATAAATGTAGAGAAGATAGAGGAGTTTATGTTTAAAGAAAAAAAGGGGAAAACTACTAAAGAAAAATAAGAACAAGAGATAGAGTGATATAGAACCTAATAAAAGATCAAAGAAAAAAATGTGTTTTCTTCCTATATCCAGTTTGAGTCTGTGAAGAAATTTTAAGATGGAAAAATGTAGTCTCATTTGTAGCTTTTTCCATAGCAAGAACATTTTATTTATTGCCCCAAGTTATCCAGGAAATGAAGCTGATCAGGCCCCGGAAAGAAAGTAGTTACTACTCAAATGAATTGACACATGAAGGTCTAGTGTCTAATATTTCAAAGGAAGTATTTATAAAGTTGAGGTTGCCTTTGGTTAGAATTCAGCTGTAGCTTTCTTCCTAGCAAAGTACATTGGGATTCCTCATGCTCGACACAGGAGAAAAAGTTTAATATCTTATCACTTAAAGTATGCTGATCTTTATAATTATAAAATTCTGAAAACTGGGATTAATAATTTAAAGCACAAATTTTAGTCATTCTTGAGACTTATGTTTAAAATATGAGATAAAAACTTCCCTTTTGCTACTCAGCAAAACAGTTATGAGTGGTATTTTAAGCCCAAGAAGAAGACTTCTATGCCAAGTTTTGTTGCTAGATTATGATGGTATAAAGGATGTGATTCATATCCTCATCAGGGCATTTGAAAAACACTGCTCAAAAACTGGAATAGGACAGAATCTCCCTACATGTCTTTGGAAACCAATGCCTTCCTGAGGGAAGGCACAAAGGGAAAGTTAGACTTCTTAACATGTGAAAAAACAATATTTCAGAAATAATGTTTTCATGTATACTTACTCTGGCTACCAGTTACTGGCATACTTTGCTTCTTTCCTTACTTAGTTTCTGTGAACTCTGAATTTCTGTGTGTGTGTTAATTAATCCAGATTCCTACATGAGCTTAAAGGAACAGGATAGGTAAGCCACATCTAGTTTCAACAAACATTTCAAAGTACCTCACTATGCCTGACCGTTACCATCCTTTCCTGACTTGCTCTTAAGATAAACCAGACTGCACCGGGAAAGCAGCAGTTCCTCGCATTTTAACAAGTATCTTACTGATACCTAATTTGCTTTCTTTGGATTAGTTATTTAGTCATTGTTGTGACTTTTTTCTTATATTAAAATACATACATATGCATATGCAATGCCTCCAATTCTTGTTTATTCAAGGACAGATGATCTAGTTTGTCATCTCTTCAAGTCTCTTTGCTTCTTCTTTCTCATACTACCTTTCTTTACATCTTTTCCAAAGAGTTAGCAGAGCATTAAAAGGAGGTGAAATTCAAATCAGTTAAGTCAGGCTTTGGGTTCCAAGATGGCCAAATAGGAGCAGCACCAGTCTGCAGCACCCAGTGTGATTGATGCAGAAGATGGGTGATTTCTGCATTTCCAACTGAAGTACCTGGTTCATCTCACTGGGACTGGTTGCACAGTAGGTGCAGGCCATGGAGGGTGAGCCAAAGCAGGGCAGGGTGCCACCTCACCCAGGAAGTGCAAGGGATCAGGGGATTTCCCTTTCCTAGCCAAGGGAAGTCGTGACCAACGGTACGCGGAAAATCAGGACACTCCAGTCCTAATACTGCACTTTCCCAATGGTCTTACCACACAGCACACCAGGAGATTATATCCCGTGCCTGGTTCAGCAACTCCCACACCAACAGAGCCTGCTCACTGCTAGTGCAGCAATCCGAGATTGAACTGCCAGGCAGCAGCCTAGGCTGGAGGAGAGCATCTGCCATTGTTGAGGCTTGAGTAGGTAAACAAAGCCACCAGGAAGCTCTGACTGTGTGGAGCTCACCTCAGCTCAACCAGGCCTGCCTGCCTTTGTAGACTCCACCTCTGGGGGCAGGGCATAGCTGAACAAAAGGCAGGAGAAACTGCTGCAGACTTAAATGTCCCTGTCTGACAGCCCCGAAGAGAGCAGTGGTTCTCCCAGCATGGAGTTTGAGCTCTGAGAACGGACAGACTGCCCCCTCAAGTGGCTCCCTGACTCTCATGTAGCCTAACTGGGAGACACCTGCCAGTAGGGGCTGACTGACACCTCATACAGTTGGGTGCCCTTCTGAGATGAAACTTCCAGAGGAAGGATCAGTCAGCAATATTTGCTGTTCTGCAGCCTCCACTGGTGATACCCAGGCAAACAGGGTCTGAAGTAGACCTCCAGCAAACTCCAACAGACCTGCAGCTGAGGGTACTGACTGTTAGAAGGAAAACTAGCAAACAGAAAGGAATAGCATTAACAACAACAAAAAGGACATCCATACCAAAACCCCATCTGTAGGTCACCATCATCAAAGACCAAAGGTAGATAAAACCACAAAGATGGGGAGAAATCAGAGCAGAAAAGCTGAAAATTCTAAAACCCAGAGCACCCCTTCTCCTCCAAAGGATCACAGCTCCTCACCAGCAATGGAACAAAACAGGACAAAGAATTACTTTGACGAGTTCACAGAAGTATGCTTTGGGAAGTCGGTAATAGCAAAATACCCCCAGCTAAAGGAGGATGTCCGAAAACATCACAAGGAAGCTAAAAACCTTGAAAAAAGATGAGATGAATGGCAAACTAGAATAAACACCGTAGAGAAGACCTTAAGTGACCTGATGGAGCTGAAAACCATGGCATGAGAACTACGTAATGTATGCACAAGCTTCAGTAGCCGATTCGATCTAGTGGTAGAAAGGGTATCAGTGACTGAAGATTAAATTAATGAAATGAAGCAAGAAGAGAAGTTTAGAGAAAAAAGAGTAAAACGAAATGAACAAAGCCTCCAAGAAATATGGGACTATGTGAAAAGACCAAATCTACATTTGATTAGTGTACCTGAAAGTGACAGGGAGAATGGAACCAAGTTGGAACACTCTTCAGGATATTATCCAGGAGAACTTCCCCAACCTAGCAAGTTAGGCCAACATTCAAATTCAGGAAATACAGGGAACGCCACAAAGATACTCCTCGAGAAGGGCAACTCCAAGACACGTAATTGTCAGATTCACCAAGTTGAACTGAAGGAAAAAGTATTAAGGGCAGCAAGAGAGAAAGGTCGGGTTACCCGCAAACAGAAGCACATCAGAGTAACAGTGGACCTCTCGGCAGAAATTCGACAAGCCAAGAGAGAGTGGAGGCCAATACTCAACACTCTTAAAGAGAAGAATTTTCAACCCAGAATTTCATATCCAGCCAAACTAAGTTTCATAAGTGAAGGAGAAATAAAATCCTTCACAGACAAGAAAATGCTGAGAGATTTTGTCACCACCAGGCCTGCCTTACAAGAGCTCCTGAAAAAAGCACAAAACATGGAAAGGAACAATTGGTACCAGCCATGGCAAAAACATGCCAAATTGTAAAGACCATTAATAGTAGGAAGAAACTGCATCAACTAATGAGCAAAATAACCAGCTAACATTATAATGACAGGATCGAATTCACACGTAAGAATATTAACCTTAAATGTAAATGGGCTAAATGCCTCGATTAAAAGACACAGACTGGCAAATTGGATAAAGAGTCAAGACCTATCAATGTGCTGTATGCAGAAGACCCATCTCATGTGCAGAGACATACATAGGCTCAAAATAAACGAATGGAGGAAGATCTACCAAGCAAATGGAAAACAAAACAAAACAAAACAAAAAAGCAGGAGTTGCAATCCTAGTCTCTGATAAAACAGACTGTAAACCATTAAAGATCAAGAGACAAAGAAGGCCATTACATAATGGTAAAGGGATCATTTCAACAAGAAGAGCTAACTATCCTAAATATACATGCACCCAATACAGGAGCACCCAGATTCATAAAGCGTCCTTAGAGACTTACAAAGAGACTTAGACTCCCATACAATAATAATGGGAGACTTCAACACTCCACTGTCAACATTAGATAGATCAACGAGACAGAAAGTTAACAAGGATATCCAGGATTTGAACTCATCTCTGCACCAAGCGGACCTAATAGACATCTATAGAACTCTCCACCCCAAATCAACAGAATATACATTCTTAGCACCACATCGCACTTATTCCAAAATTGACCACATAATTGGAAGTAAAGCACTCCTCAGCAAATGTAAAAGAAGAGAATTTATAACAAACTGTCTCTCAGACCACAGTGCAATCAAACTAGAGCTCAGGACTAAGAAACTCAATCAAAACCGCTCCACTACATGGAAACTGAACAACCTGCTCCTGAATGACTACTGGGTACATAACGAAATGAAGGCAGAAATAAAGATGTTCTTTGAAACCAATGAGAACAAAAATACAACATACCAGAATCTCTGGGACACATTTAAAGCAGTGTGTAGAGGGAAATTTATAGCACTAAATGCCCACAAGAGAAAGCTGGAAAGATCTAAAATTGACACTTTAACATCACAATTAAAAGAACTAGAGAAGCAAGAGCAAACACATTCAAAAGCCAGCAGAAGGCAAGAAATAACTAAGATCAGAGCAGAACTGAAGGAGATAAAGACACAAAAAAAACCCTTCAAAAAAATAAGTGAATCTAGGAGCTGGTTTTTTGAAAAGATCAACAAAATTGATAGATCACCAGCAGGACTAATAAAGAAGAAAAGAAAGAAGAATCAAACAGAAACAATAAAAAATGATAAAGGGGATATCACCAATGATCCCACAGAAATACAAACAACCATCAGCGAATACTATAAACACCTCTATGCAAAAAAACTAGAACATCTAGAAGAAATGATTAAATTCCTGGACACATACACCCTCCCAACACTAAACCAGGAATAAGTTGAATCCGTGAAGAGACAAATAACAGGCTCTGAAATTGAGGAAGTAATTAACAGCCTACCAACCAAAAAAAGTCCAGGACCAGATGGATTCACAGCTGAAATCTACCAGAGGCACAAGGAGGAGCTGGCACCATACCTTCTGAAACTATACCAATCAATAGTAAAAGAGGGAATCCTCCCTAACTCATTTTATGAGGCCAACATCACCCTGATACCAAAGTCTGGCAGAGACACAACAAATAAAGAGAATTTTAGACCAATATCCCTGATGAACACTGATGCAAAAATCCTCAATAAAATACTGGCAAATTGAATCTGGCAGCACATCAAAAGCTTATCCACCATGATGAAGTGGGCTTCATCCGTGGGATGCAAGGCTGCTTCAACTTATGCAAATCAGTAAATGTAATCCATCACATAAACAGAACTAAAGACGAAAACCACATGATTATCTCAAAAGATGCAGAAAAGGCCTTCAACCAAATTCAACAGAACTTCATGCTAAAAACTCTCAATAAATGAGGTATTGGTGGAATGTATCACAAAATAATAAGAGCTATTTATGACAAAATCACAGCCAATATCATACTGAATGGGGAAAAACTAACAGCATTCCTTTTGAAAACTGGCAAAAGACAGGGATGCCCTCTCTCACCACTCCTATTCAACATAGATTTGGAAGTTCTGGTCAGGGAAATCAGGCAGGAGAAAGAAATAAAGGGTATTCAATTAGGAAAAGAGGAAGTCAAATTGTCCCTGTTTGCAGATGACATGACTGTCTATTTAGAAAATCCCATCGTCTCAGCCCAAAATTTCATTAAGCTGATAAGCAACTTCAGCAAAGTCTCAGGACACAAAATCAATGCGCAAAAATCACAAGCATTCTTATGCACCCTTAACAGACAAACAGACAGCCAAATCATGAGTGGACTCCTATTCACAATTGCTTCAGAGAATAAAATACCTAGGAATCCAACTTACAAGGATGTGAAGGACCTCTTCAAGGAGAACTACAAACCACTGCTCAATGAAATAGAAGAGGACACAAACAAATGAAAGAACATTCCATGCTCATGGATAGGAAGAATCAATATTGTGAAAATGGCCATACTGCCCTAGGTAATTTATAGATTCAATACCATCCCCATCAAGCTACCAATGACTTTCTTCACAGAATTGGAGAAAACTACTTAAAAGTTCATATGGAACCAAAAAAGAGCCCACATTGCCAAGACAATCCTAAGCAAAAAGAACAAAGCTGGAGGCATCATGCTACCTGACTTCACACTATACTAAAAGGCTACAGTAACCAAAACAGCATGGTACTGGTACCAAAACAGACATATAGACCAATGGAACAGAACAGAGCCCTCAGAAATAATGCCACACATCTTCAACCACCTGATCTTTGACAAACCTGAGAGAAACAAGAAATGGGAAAAGGATTCCCTATTTAATAAATGGTGCTGGGAAAACTGGTAGTCATACGTATAAAGCTGAAACTAGATCCCTTCCTAACACCTTATACAAAAGTTAATTCAAGAGTGATTAAAGACTTAAAGTCAGAATTAAAACCTTGAAAACCCTAGAAGAAAACCTAGGCAATGCCATTCAGGACATAGGCGTGGGCAAGGACTTCATGTCTAAAACACCAAAAGCAATGGCAACAAAAGCCAAAGTTGACAAATGGGATCTAATTAAACTCAAGAGCTTCTGCATGGCAAAAGAAACTACCATCAGAGTGAACAGGCAACCTACAGAATAGGAGAAAATTTTTGCAATCTACTCATCTGACAAAGAGTTAATATCCAGAATCTACAAAGGATTCAAACAAATTTACAAGAAAAAAATCATAGAACCCCATCCAAAAGTGGGCAAAATATATGAACAGACACTACTCAAAAGAAGACATTTATGCAGTCAATAGACACATGAGAAAATGCTTATCATCACTGGTCATCAGAGAAATGCAAATTAAAACCACAATGAGATCCCATCTCACACCAGTTAGAATGATGATCATTAAAAAGTCAGGACACAACAGGTGCTGGAGAGGATGTGGAGAAATAGGGAGACTTTTACACTGTTGTTGGGACTGTAAACTAGTTCATCCATTGTGGAAGACAGTGTGGCGATTCCTCAAGGATCTAGAACTAGAAATAATATTTGACCCAGCAATCCCACTACTGGGTATATACCCAAAGGATTATAAATAATGCTGCTATAAAGACACACACACACGTATGTTTATTGTGGCACTATTCACAATAGCAAAGACTTGGAACCAACCCGAATATCCATCAATGAGAGACTGAATTAAGAAAGTGTGGCCTGGCCGGGAGGGTCCCACGCCCACGAAGCCTCCCTCACTGCTAGCACAGTAGTCTGCCGCGATCTATCCGCAAGGCAGCAGCGAGGCTGGGGGAGGGGCGCCCGCCATTGCTGAGGCTTAAGTAGGTAAACAAAGCCGCTGGGAAGCTCCAACTGGGTGGAGCTCACAGCAGCTCAAGGAAGCCTGCCTGTCTCTGTAGTCTCCACCTCTGGGGACAGCGCACAGCTGAAGACCAACAGGGGAAGTAGCGGGAGCCGGTGCAAACGCGAACGACTCTGTCTGACAGCTTTGGGGAGAGCCGCGGATCTCCCAACGCGGAGGTTGAGATCTGAGAATGGACAGACTGGCTGCTCAGGTGTGTCCCTGACCCCTGAGTAGCCTAGCTGGGAGAAATCCCCCACTAGGGGCAGTCTGACACCCCACACCTCACAGGGTGGAGTACACCCCTGAGAGGAAACTTCCAAAGGAAGAATCAGACAGGTACACTCACTGTTCAGTAATATTCTATCTTCGGCAACCTCTGCTGCTGATACCCAGGCAAACAGGGTCTGGAGTGGACCTCAAGCAATCTCCAACAGACCAACAGACAGTCCTTCTGACTGTCAGAAGGAAAACTATCAAACAGGAAGGACACCTATACCAAAACCCCATCAGTACGTCACCACCATCAAAGACCAGAGACAGATAAAACCACAAAGATGAGGAAGAAGCAGGGCAGAAAAGCTGGAAATTCAAAAAATAAGAGCGCATCTCCCCCTGCAAAGGAGCGCAGCCCATCGCCAGCAACGGATCAAAGCTGCTCAGAGAATGACATGGACGAGAGGAGAGAAGAAGGATTCAGTCCATCATACTTAGCAGAGCTAAAGGAGGAGTTACATACCCAGCGCAAAGAAACTAAAAATCTTGAAAAAAGAGTGGAAGAATTGACAGCTAGACTAATTAATGCAGAGAAGATCATAAACGAAATGACAGAGATGATAACCATGACACGAGAAATACGTGACAAATGCACAAGCTTCAGTAACCGACTCGATCAACTGGAAGAAAGAGTATCAGCGATTGAAGATCAAATGAATGAAATGAAGCGAGAAGAGAAACCAAAAGAAAAAAGAAGAAAAAGAAATGAGCAAAGCCTGCAAGAAGTATGGGATTACGTAAAAAGACCAAATCTACGTCTGATTGGGGTGCCTGAAAGTGAGGGGGAAAATGGAACCAAGTTGGAAAACACTCTTCAGGATATCATCCAGGAGAACTTCCCCAACCTAGTAGGGCAGGCCAACATTCAAATTCAGGAAATACAGAGAACGCCACAAAGATACTCCTCGAGAAGAGCAACTCCAAGACACATAATTGCCAGATTCACCAAAGTTGAAATGAAGGAAAAAATCTTAAGGGCAGCCAGAGAGAAAGGTCGGGTTACCCACAAAGGGAAGCCCATCAGACTAACAGCAGATCTCTCGGCAGAAACTCTCCAAGCCAGAAGAGAGTGGGGGCCAATATTCAACGTTCTTAAAGAAAAGAATTTTCAACCCAGAATTTCATATCCAGCCAAACTAAGTTTCATAAGTGAAGGAGAAATAAAATCCTTTACAGATAAGCAAATGCTTAGAGATTTTGTCATCACCAGGCCTGCCTTACAAGAGACCCTGAAGGAAGCACTAAACATGGAAAGGAACAACCGGTACCAGCCATTGCATAAACATGCCAAAATGTAAAGACCATCGAGGCTAGGAAGAAACTGCATCAACTAACGAGCAACATAACCAGTTAATATCATAATGGCAGGATCAAGTTCACACATAACAATATTAACCTTAAATGTTAATGGACTAAATGCTCCAATTAAAAGACACAGACTGGCAAACTGGATAAAGAGTCAAGACCCATCAGTCTGCTGTATTCAGGAGACCCATCTCACATGCAGAGACATACATAGGCTCAAAATAAAGGGATGGAGGAAGATCTACCAAGCAAATGGAGAACAAAAAAAAGCAGGGGTTGCAATCCTAGTCTCTGATAAAACAGACTTTAAACCATCAAAGATCAAAAGAGACAAAGAAGGCCATTACATAATGGTAAAGGGATCAATTCAACAGGAAGAGCTAACTCTCCTAAATATATATGCACCCAATACAGGAGCACCCAGATTCATAAAGCAAGTCCTTAGAGACTTACAAAGAGACTTAGACTCCCATACAATAATAATGGGAGACTTCAACACTCCGCTGTCAACATTAGACAGATCAACGAGACAGAAAGTTAACAAGGATATGCAGGAATTGAACTCATCTCTGCACCAAGCGGACCTAACAGACATCTATAGAACTCTCCACCCCAAATCAACAGATTACACATTCTTCTCAGCACCACATCGCACTTATTCCAAAATTGACCACATAATTGGAAGTAAAGCACTCCTCAGCAAATGTAAAAGAACAGAAATTATAACAAACTGTCTCTCAGACCACAGTGCAATCAAACTAGAGCTCAGGACTAAGAAATTCAATCAAAACCGCTCAAGTACATGGAAACTGAACAACCTGCTCCTGAATGACTACTGGGTACATAACGAAATGAAAGCGGAAATAAAGATGTTCTTTGAAACCAATGAGAACAAAGATACAACATACCAGAATCTCTGGGACACATTTAAAGCAGTGTGTAGAGGGAAATTTATAGCAAGAAATGCCCACAAGAGAAAGCAGGAAAGATCTAAAATTGACACTCTAACATCACAATTAAAAGAACTAGAGAGGCAAGAGCAATCACATTCAAAAGCTAGCAGAAGGCAAGAAATAACTAAGATCAGAGCCGAACTGAAGGAGATACAGACACAAAAAACCCTCCAAAAAATCAATGAATCCAGGAGTTAGTTTTTTGAAAAGATCAACAAAATTGACAGACCGCTAGCAAGGCTAATAAAGAAGAAAAGAGACAGGAATCAAATAGATGCAATAAAAAAGGATAAAGGGGATATCACCACTGACCCCCAGAAATACAAACTACCATCAGAGAATACTATAAACGCCTCTACGCAAATCAACTAGAAAATCTAGAAGAAATGGATAATTTCCTGGACACTTACACTCTCCCAAGGCTAAACCAGGAAGAAGTTGAATCCCTGAATTGACCAATAGCAGGCTCTGAAATTGAGGCAACAATTAATAGCCTACCCACCAAAAAAAGTCCAGGACCAGATGGATTCACAGCTGAATTCTACCAGAGGTACAAGGAGGAGCTGGTACCATTCCTTCTGAAACTATTCCAATCAATTGAAAAAGAGGGAATCCTCCCTAACTAATTTTATGAGGCCAACATCATCCTGATACCAAAGCCTGGCAGAGACACAACAATAAAAGAGAATTTTAGACCAATATCCCTGATGAACATTGATGCAAAAATTCTCAATAAAATACTGGCAAACCGGATTCAGCAGCCCATCAAAAAGCTTATCCACCATGATCAAGTGGGCTTCATCCCTGGGATGCAAGGCTGGTTCAACATTCACAAATCAATAAACGTAATCCAGCATATAAACAGAACCAAAGACAAGAACCACATGATTGTCTCAATAGATGCAGAAAAGGCTTTTGACAAAATTCAACAGCCCTTCATGCTAAAAACGCTCAATAAATTCGGTATTGATGGAACGTACCTCAAAATAATAAGAGCTATTTATGACAAACCCACAGCTAATATCATACTGAATGGGCAAAAACTGGAAAAATTCCCTTTGAAAACTGGCACAAGACAGGGATGCCCTCTCTCACCACTCCTATTCAACATAGTGTTGGAAGTTCTGGCTAGGGCAATCAGGCAAGAGAAAGAAATCAAGGGTATCCAGTTAGGAAAAGAAGAAGTCAAATTGTCCCTGTTTGCAGATGACATGATTGTATATTTAGAAAACCCCATCGTCTCAGCCCAAAATCTCCTGAAGCTGATAAGCAACTTCAGCGAAGTCTCAGGATACAAAATTAATGTGCAAAAATCACAAGCATTCTTATACACCAGCAACAGACAAGCAGAGAGCCAAATCAGGAATGAATTTCCATTCACAATGGCTTCAAAGAGAATAAAATACCTAGGAATCCAGCTTACAAGGGATGTCAAGGACCTCTTCAAGGAGAACTACAAACCACTGCTCAGTGAAATCAAAGAGGACACAAACAAATGGAAGAACATACCATGCTCATGGATAGGAAGAATCAATATCGTGAAAATGGCCATACTCCCCAAGGTTATTTACAGACTCAATGCCATCCCCATCAAGCTACCAATGAGTTTCTTCACAGAATTGGAAAAAACTGCTTTAAAGTTCATATGGAACCAAAAAAGAGCCCGCATTGCCAAGACAATCCTAAGTCAAAAGGACAAAGCTGGAGGCGTCACGCTACCTGACTTCAAACTATACTACAAGGCTACAGTAACCAAAACAGCATGGTACTGGTACCAAAACAGAGATATAGACCAATGGATCAGAACAGAGTCCTCAGAAATAATACCGCACATCTACAGCCATCTGATCTTTGACAAACCTGAGAGAAACAAGAAATGGGGAAATGATTCCCTATTTAATAAATGGTGCTGGGAAAATTGGCTAGCCATAAGTAGAAAGCTGAAACTGGATCCTTTCCTTACCCCTTATATGAAGATTAATTCAAGATGGATTAGAGACTTAAATGTTAGACCTAATACCATAAATACCCTAGAAGAAAATCTAGGTGGTACCATTCAGGACATAGGCATGGGCAAGGACTTCATGTCTAAAACACCAAAAGCAACGGCAGCAAAAGCAAAAATTGACAAATGGGATCTAATTAAATAAAGAGCTTTTGCACAGCAAAAGAAACTACCATCAGAGTGAACAGGCAACCTACAGAATGGGAGAAAATTTTTGCTACCTACTCATCTGACAAAGGGCTAATATCCAGAACCTCAAAGAACTCAAACAAATATACGAGAAAAAAACAAACAACCCCATCAAAAAGTGGGGAAAGGATATGAACAGACATTTCTCAAAAGAAGATATTCATACAGCCAACAGACACATGAAAAAATGCTCATCATCACTCGCCATCAGAGAAATGCAAATCAAAACCACAATGAGATACCATCTCACACCAGTTAGAATGGCAATCATTAAGAAGTCAGGAAACAACAGGTGTTGGAGAGGATGTGGAGAAATAGGAACACTTTTACACTGTTGGTGGGATTGTAAACTAGTTCAACCATTATGGAAAACAGTATGGCAATTCCTCAAGGATCTAGAACTAGATGTACCATATGACCCAGCCATCCCACTACTGGGTATATACCCAAAGGATTATAAATTATTCTACTACAAAGACACATGTACACGTATGTTTATTGCGGCACTATTCACAATAGCAAAGACTTGGAATCAACCCAAATGTCCATCTGTGACCGACTGGATTAAGAAAATGTGGCACATATACACCATGGAATAGTATGCAGCCATAAAAAAGGATGAGTTCGCGTCCTTTGTAGGGACATGGATGCAGCTGGAAACCATCATTCTTAGCAAACTATCACAAGAACAGAAAACCAAACACCGCATGTTCTCACTCATAGGTGGGAACTGAACAATGAGATCACTTGGACTCGGGAAGGGGAACATCACGCACTGGGGCCTATCATGGGGAGGGGGGAGGGGAGAGGAGGCAGGGATTGCATTGGGGAGTTATACATGATATAAATGATGAATTGATGGGTGCTGACGAGTTGATGGGTGCAGCACACCAACATGGCATAAGTATACATATGTAACAAACCTGCACGTTATGCACATGTACCCTAGAACTTAAAGTATAATAATAATAAAAAAAAATAGCACTCATGTAACATATGTTTAACATTTTAAAATATTATATTTAATGATCTATCAATATGCTGTCTGTGTATCTTTTCGCATTGCAACAATTCAATTCGATATGTTGAAACATAAAAATAAATCAACTTCTGTGTCGATTAATTCATGCATACATTTCCCCATTTCTTTATTATAAAGCTACATGGAATTCCACTAAATGACGTGTATCTGTTTGTGCTTGATTTGTCAGAGGAAGACGGAATATTTGGCATATTGTTAGGTGCCCTTTAAGCTTTTATAAATAATAATAACAGTATTTTATACCCACATGAAGGCCTCTATTGGGAGAAGCCAGAGAAAAAATGTTTTGTAACAGACTAATGTCATGTCTGAACACTTGACACACTCAATTTCCCACCGCAGGGCCTGGAGGAGAGGTTGTGTGTATGCGTGTGTTTGTGTGTTAAACCACTTCACCTACAGCTGAATCTAAATGAATTTCTTCTTTGTTGCTACATCTAGCCTGCTTTGTCCTGGAGTATGTTTCTAACTTAGTGTTCAGGAACCATGTGAAAATTCTGGAAGATGTTGATGGAAAAAGAATAAGACAGCAAAGTATTCTGTCAAAAAAAAAAAAAAAAAAAAGAAAAGAAAGAAAGCGTGGCACATACACACCATGGAATACTACGCAGCCACGAAAAGGGATGAGTTCATGTCCTTTGTAGGGGCATGGATGCAGCTGGAAACCATCATTCTCAGCAAACTATCGCAAGGACAGAAAGTCAAACACTGCATGTTCTCACTCATAGATGGGAATTGAACAATGAGAACACTTGGACACAGGATGGGGAACATCACACACTGAGGCCTGTCTTGGGGAGGGATAGCAATAGGAGATATACCTAATGTAAAGGACGTGTTAATGGGTGCAGCACACCAACATGGCACATGTATACATATGTAACAAACCTGCACGTTGTGCACGTGTACCGTAGAACTTAAAGTATAATAATTTTTTTTAAAGAAGATGACCTTTAGATATCAATTTATCCAAAAACTTATGACCACTCTTCCAAAGGCACATTTTATCACCTGTTGTATTCCCATGTAGATGGGGATATATTTAGAAAGTAGGCAGGGCCGGCCACGGTGGCTCACGCTTGCAATCCCAGCACTTTGGCAAGCCAAGGTGGGTAGATCACTTGAGACCAGGAGTTCTGGAACAGCCTAGGCAACATGGCGAAACCTTGTCTCTACTGAAAATACAAAAATTAACTGGGTGTGGTGGCACATGTCTGTAATCCCAGCTACTCGGGAGGCTGAGGCTCAAGAATCACTTAAAATCAGGAAGCAGGGGTTGCAGTCAGCCGAAATAGTGGTACTGCACTCCAGCCTGGGTGACAGAGTGAGATTCTGTCTCAGAAAAAAAAAAAGAAAAAGAAAAAGAAAAATGTAGGCACATGAGACTAGGAATAGTTATGAAGCCATAACTTTATTTTGATATTTTTCTTAAGAAGCAAAATATTTGCTGAATCTGCCTGCTCACCCCCAGAGCTGCTTATAAGTCAGTAGTAACAAGGTTTCTCACTTATGAGATGTCTGTGTATGTTGATGTTTTGCATGAACCTTATATATAGATGATGTCTATGTATTGGAAGTTAGAGACAAAAAAGCAAAACCACAAGTATTTGGTATATAAATTAGATCAGTGGTCCTCAAAGCATGATTTGTGAACCCCTGGGGGTCTCAAGACATTTCATGTGATATGTGAGTTCAGAATTACTTTTATTATAATACCAAGACATCAGTAGCCATTTTTTAATCTTCATTCTCTAATAAGTACAGAATTTTCCAAAGGATACATGTCTTATAATGTAATTCTAATGTTAACATGTAACGTTCATATTATTACAATTTTTAAAGAAATTTGTAAATATTCAAAATTTTTATTAGTTTTACATTTTAATATTGTATATATTGATAGATACAACCCATATAAACAAAAGCTTTTGGAGTTTCTAAAAAGTTTTAAGAGTGTTAAGGGGCCCTAAGACTAAAAAGTGAAGAATCACTGGAATAGACCAAACTTGGTTCACAATGCACTTTTTTCATAATATAAAAGCAGTATGGTCTTTGTTTTAGTTGTAGTGACCTTGTAATAACCTTCTTCATTATGTGAGGTAGAAGAAGAAAGAGAAAGGTAACTAAGGTGAATCGTTATCCATTGCCATTGAAAAAGGAGCCATGTACAGACATCTCTGAGTCTACGTAGCTCTTCGTCTTGTTGGTCTCACTGAGAATTATATTTAGACACATGAACTGAACAATATTTAATTTGAGTTTAAGGCTTCCAAATATGAAACAATGTTTTCATATCTGATTAGTAAGTGCAAGTGACCACCAGCATACTAAAAGAGATGCCAGATTTTTCTTATATTTTCTTGTATAAGAAAACAAAAACTTCAAATGCTTTTTCTAGTATTGCGTTAGCTGGTTAGATTTTGTGCCCATTGGTTTACTGATATTTGGGAAATGGTAAATGCCTTCTACATAATAAAGGAGTGGGCTCTGGCCTAAACAGATTGCAGGCAATTTTTTCATTATCACAGAATCAAAACAGACATCTGGTTCATTCCAAATGTGATTGCTCTCTCTTTTTAATGCTGATAAAATGTATTATCTGTGCTACTCATTTGTTATTTATTACATACTGCTTTTCAGACATAGTCATTTTTTCATGTCTAAATATCTAACCTTCATTCCTGATCTGTTAACTTCATGAGGGATCTTTGACAGATCAGCTTATTCTACAGACACCTTTACAGCAGATGAAAACAAGTTGTAAGTTTCCATTCACATTTCCCATTCCAACTTGAGGTACCTATAGTCTATAGTTGTTTGCTTGCTAGAACCCAAGCTTACTTAGACAGTAGTGGAAAAATGTAAAGCTTTCAAGTTAGAGTATTACGTGATAATGTGATGTGTTGCTTTACTCTGTTAAAGTTTTATTGTCATTACTTATCTATACTTACTAAATGAAAATTTTTGTTCTGCCTATACCATGAGATTCTGAAAAAAATAAGACTTTCTTGAAAAGATCTATTAAATGTAGTGATATTGCATCTTATAGGTATACTCAAGCAGTGCATGTCCATATCATTAAAGCCTGCTTAGTCACCACCTGTGGAAATAATTACATCACTGTTATAGATATTATTCTGCATTTAACTGTAGAACTCTAGCATGGTGCTTCATTTTATGAAACACCTAGTTCAATATGTTCCTAACCTAATTGGCCTATAAAATGAAACTAGCCTACTTTGGATACTTAGGATTGTTTCTGAGAATTAACCACACTGTGGATTATCCATGAGATAAAGCCTCCTCTCCAACACTACTCATAATCACTTCCAACAGGGAAGAGCTGGGCAAAGGTCAGAGGTCAAGTCTAAACAGAATGAGGTTTGTTTCTAAATAATACACTTCCCTGCCTATAAAAGTCACATCCAATTTCTTTACTATCTTCTGTAATTATATATATTCTCTCACTGTAGGATATTTTCAATTCTTTCCAGATAGAAGCTATGACTTACTAATCCTTGCAGTCCCCTCACTGTTCTTAATGTGTAAAATTTACTCAAAAATAAATGCTTAATCAAGTAAACATTTATTGTTGGTCTACTATGTGTAAGGTATTGCTCTGGGAATTGGGGGGAAGGATGGGAGAGACTACATTTGTAATCTTCTTCTAAATTAGTAGGAGAGATGAGAATGTATGTAATAATGCTTATGAGGTATTCTTTTCTTAGTGCTATAAAAGAGGTACATTTGTAAAATTTAGTCTATTGTTTTAGGTTAATAATGCTTCCTCTCTTTCATTAGTATCTGTAATGGAGAGTCAACGGTATGTGAAATTTCTAACCAATACAAGTGTACTGTTTCCATTTTAGGTGCCAACAATGAAAATTGAGGATGTCAGAATCTACCCTGATGTGTTCCAGAGAATGATGGCTGAAGTACAAGAAACGAGAGAGAAGCAGAGCAACATGGATGCCAAATTTGCAGAACTGAAGAAGTGCTTATTTTTATGAAGATTTCCAATGTTTGTTTCCAAAGTTTTTAAGTTTGATTGCCTCTGATTTTAGAAACTGAACTCTTGTTTTCCATGGCACTTCAGTGACTTTTATTTCTTTTAAGTAAAACTGCAGCACTGAATCAAATGCTTTAGTACTTGGACTGCTGTTCATATTCCAATGGCTTGGATCATGTAACTCTGGCTGACTAGTAGACCACTGTATAAATCAGAAATGAAGTCACCAGCATCCAAGATAGCCATTCAGATATGAATAATATAGCAGCTAGCAGTTTCTGACACTACAAAAACAGAAAAGGATGTTAAATGTATAGGATCTGAATTTAAGTACTCTAACCTACATTCCTGACTTATTTGCTAGTTCTTGGTGGCTTTAAGGATAATCCACGATTCCTTTCTCTGAAGATGTTTTTTAATTTTGTCTATAAAATGGATACTTTAATATATTTTTCAGTGCTTTATAAAGAACCATATAGTGTATAAAACAGCATACAATGACCCTAACATTAGGGTATTTGCTCAGGCAGTAGCATTCAAAGGCAAAATTTCTTTTTTTCAACTTTTATTTTAGATTCAGGGAGATACATGTGTAGGATTGTTACTTGGGTACATTTTGTGAGGCTAAGGTGTAGGGTATGAATAATCCCATCACTCAGGTACTGAGCATAGTACACAATAGTTGGGTTTATTTTTTCTATTTTAATTTTTATTGAGTAATACTCTGCAGTTAAAGAGCACACATTTAAGGTTTACAACATGATAATTTGGTACACACACATGTTTTAAAATTATCATAATCAAGCTAATTAATCCTTTTAATTCATAAACTTGGAATATCATTCCATATATCTGCATTGTATTTAATGTTCTTAATTATTTACATATATGTGTGTGTATATATATACATATATATGTATATATATATATACACATACATATGTGTATATATATACATATATACACACACATATGTTACTTTAAGTTCTGGGATACATGTGCAGAATGTGCAAGTTTGTTACATAGCTATACATGTGCCATGGTGGTTTGCTGCACCTATTGAACTGTCCTCTAAGTTCCTTCTCCTCACCCTCCACACCACAATGGTCCCTGGTATATGTTGTTCCCCTCCCTGTGTCCATGTATTCTCATTGTTCAACTCCCATTTATGAGTGAGAACATGCAGTGTTTTGTTTTCTGTTCCTGTGTCAGTTTGCTGAGGATGATGGCTTCCGGCTTTATCCATGTTCCTGCAAAGGACATGATCTCATTAATTTGTATGGCTGAATAGTATTTCATGGTGTATGGGTGTCATTTTCTTTATCCAGTCTATTATTGATGGGCATTTGGGTTACTTCCATGGCATTGCTATTGTAAATAATGCTGCAATAAACATGTGTGTGCATGTGTCTTTATAGTAGAAAGATTTATATTCCTTTGATTTATATTCTAAATAACACTGCAATAAACATACGTGTGCATGTGTCTTTATAGTAGGATAATTTATATTCCTTTGACCTAGTAATGGGATTTCTGGGTCAAATGGTATTTCTGATTCTAGATCCTTTAGCAATTGCCACACTGTCTTCCACAATGGTTGAACTGATTTACATTTCCAAAAGTATTCCTATTTCTCCACAGCATCTGTTTTTTATTGACTTTTTAATAATTGCCATTCTGAGTGGTGTGAGATGGTATCTTGTGGTTTTGATTTGCATTTCTCTTATATCAGTGATTTTGAGATTTTTTCCCATATATTTGTTGGCTACATAAATGCCTTCTTTTGAGAAGTGTCTGTTCATATCTTTTGCCCACTTTTTGATGTTTTTGTTGTTGTTGTTGTTGTTGTTGTTGTTGTTCTTGTAAATTTGTTTAAGTTTCTTGTAAATTCTGGATATTAGACCTTTGTCAGATGGGTAGATTGAAAAACTTTTCTCCCATTCTGTAAGTTGCCTGTTCACTCTGATGATAGTTTCTTTTGCTGAGCAGAAGCTCTTTAGTTTAATTAGATCCCATTTGTCAATTTTGACTTTTGTTGCAATTGCTTTTGTCATTTTCATCATGAAATCTTTGCCCATGCCTCTGTCCTAAATGGTATTGCCTAAGATTTCTTGTAGGGTTTTTATGGTTTAAGTATTTAATCCATCTCGAGTTAATTTTTGTATAATGTGTAAGGAAGGGGTCCAGTTTCAGTTTTCTGAATGTGGCTAACCAGTTTTCCCAGCACCATTTGTTGAATAGGGGATCCTCTCCCCATTGCTTGCTTCTGTCAGGTTTGTAGAAAATCAGATGGTGTAGATGTGTACTGTGACTTCTGAGGTCTTTGTTCTGTTCAATTGGCTATATGTCTGTTTTGGTACCAGTGCCATGCTGTTTTGGTTACTGTAGCCTTGTAGTACAGTTTGAAGTCAGGTAGCATGATGCCTCCAGCTTTGTTCTTTTTGCTTAAGATTGTCCTGGCTATACATGGTCTTCTTTAATTCCACATGAAATGTAAAGTTTTTTTTTTTTTTTTTTTTTTTTTTTCTAATTCTGTGAACAATGTCAATGGTAGTTTGATGGGAATAGCACTGAATCTACAAATTACTTTGGGCAGTATGGTCATTTTCACGATATTGAT
Source organism: Rhinopithecus roxellana (assembly GCF_007565055.1). Classification (NCBI taxonomy): domain Eukaryota; kingdom Metazoa; phylum Chordata; class Mammalia; order Primates; family Cercopithecidae; genus Rhinopithecus; species Rhinopithecus roxellana. The sequence goes on from NC_044555.1 coordinate 8,565,639, forward strand.
TCTTTCTACACATGAGGATGGAATGATTTTCCATTTGTTTGTGACCTCTCTCATTTCCTCGAGCAGTGGTTTGTAGTTCTCCTTGATGAGGTCCTTCAAATCCCTTCTTAGCTGTATTCTCAGCTATGTTCTTTTTGTAGCAATTTTGAATGGGAGTTTATTCATGATATGGCTCTCTGCTTGTTTATTATTAGTGTAAAGGAATGCTTGTGACTTTTGCATATTAATTTTGTAACCTGAGACTTTGCTAAAGTTGCTTATTAGTTTAAGAAATTTTGGTGCTAAGATGAAGGGTTTTCTAAATATAAAATAATGTCGTCTGCAAACAGAGACAATTTGACTTCCTCTCTTCCTACTTGAATACTCTTTACTCATTTGTGCGATTGCCCTGGCCAGAACTTCCAATAAGATGTTGAATAGGAATGTTGAGAAAGAGCATCCTTGTCTTGCACTGATTTTCAAAGTGAATGCTTCCAGCTTTTGCTCAAGCAATCAATATGATATTGGCTGTGGGTTTGTCATAAAGAGTTCCCATTATTTTGAGATATGTTCCATCAATACATAGTTCATTGAGAGTTTTTAACATGAAGGGATGTTGAATTTTATCAAAGGCCTTTTCCACATCTATTGAGTTAATCATGTGGGTTTTGTCTTTGGTTCTGTTTATGTGATGGATTATGTTTATTGATATGCATATGTTGAACCAGACTCGCATCCCAGGGATGAAGCGAACTCAATCATGATGGACAAGTTTTTGGTGTGCTGCTAGTTCAATTTGCCAGTATTTTATTGAGGACATTCGCATCGATGTTTATCAGAGATATTGGCCTGAAGTGTTCTTTGTTGTGTCTCTTCCCGATTTTGGTATCAGGATGATGCTGGCTTCATAAAATGAGTTAGGGAGGAGTCCCTCCTTTTCAATTGTTTGTTTGGAATAGTTGCAGAAGGAGTGGTACCAGCTTTTCTTTGTACCTGTGGTAGAATTTGGCTTCGAATCTTCCCTCCTGGGCTTTTCTTTTTTTTTTTTTTTTTTTTTTTTTTTTTTTTTTTTTTTTTTTTTTTTTTTTTGGTTTGTAGGCTTTTAATTATTGCGTCAATTTCAGAACGTGTCCCAATAATTAGTTTTTCAATCCTTTCCCGTCTCCCCATCTCCTCCCTCTGGTAGTCTTCAGCTTCTATTGTTGCTGTCTTTATATCCGTGAGTACTCAACATTTAGCCCCCACTTATAAGTGAGAATATGTGGCTTTTTATTTTCTTTTCCTGTGTCAATTTGCTTAGGATAATGGCCTCCAGCTGAATTCATGTTGCTGCAAAGAATCTGATTTCATTCTTTCATGGCTGCATAGTATTTCATGGTGTATATGTAGCACATTTTCTTTATCTGGTTTACCATTGATGGGTACCTAGGTCAATTCAATGTATTCGCTATTGTGAATAGTGTGACCATGAACGCGTGAGTACATGACCTTTTGGAAGAACGATATGTTGTCTTGTAGATATACACTCAGTAATGGGATTGCTGGGTCAAATGGTTGTTTCCAGTTCTTTGAGAGGATTATGGCAGATGGGAGGGAGGGATTGTGGTATACTAGAGGAAGGACTCGATTGCAGCTCTTACTCGGATGAACAGAGCAGGGTGTGGAGGCCCACATCATGAATTTTTGCTCCAGAACAACGGGAGGAATAAATCAGGAAACACAAGAGGAATCACAGACCCTCTGAAGGAAGAGGATTGCTCCTTCAGGACCTGGGATACAAATACTGTGCTGGTATCCATGGTTGAGAGCCCCACAGATTGTTCACATCACAAGACTCTGTGCAGACAACCCCCAGTTCCAGTCCAGAGCTGGGTAGACTTGCTGCGTGGCTAGATCCAGAATAGAGATAACAATCGCTACAGCTTGGCTCTAAGGAAGCCACATCCATAGAAAAAGGGGGTGAGTACCACATCAAAAACACACCCTGTGAGACAAAGGAATCTGAACAACAGCCTTCAGCCCTAGACATTCCCTCTGACGAGCCTACCCAAATGAGAAAGAATGAGAAAACAACTCAAGTAACATGAAAAAACAAGGTTCATAACACCCCCCAAAAATCACACTAGCTCACCAGGAATGGATCCAAACCAGGAAGAAATCCCTGAATTACTTCAAAAGTAATTCAGGAGGTTAGTTATTAAGCTGATCAAGGAGGCACCAGAGAAGGGCAAAGCCCCATGGAAGAAAATTAAAAAAAATAAATAAAATAAAATAAAGATACAAGAAGTGAAGGGGGAAATATTTAAAGAAACAGACAACATAAAGAAAAAACAATCAAAACTTCAGGAAACAATGGACCCAGTTATAGAAATGCAAAATGCTCTGGAAAGTCTCAACAATAAAATCTAACAAGTAGAAGAAAGAAATTCAGAGCTCAAAGGCAAGGTTTTCAAATTAACACAATCCAACGAACACAAAGGAAAAAAAGAATTAAAAAATGTGGAGAAAGCCTCCAAGAAGTCTGGGATTATGTTAAATGACCAAATCTAAGAATAATTGGTATTCCTGAGGAATAAGAGAAATCTAAAAGTTTGGAAAACATATTTGGGGGAATAATCAAGGAAAAATTCCTTGGCCTTGTTAGAGACATAGACATCCAAAAACAAGAAAAACAAAGAAAACCTGGAAAATACATAGCAGAAAGATCATCACCTAATCACATTGTCATCAGATTGTCTAAAATTAAGATGAAGAAAATAATCTCAAGAGCTGTGAGACAAAAATACAAGGTTACAAAAAAAAAAAAAAAATTACCAGATAAACAGTGGATTTCTCAGCAGAAACACTATGAGCTAGAAGGGATAGGGACTCTATTTCCAGGCTCCTCAAACAAAGCGATTATCAGCCAAAAATTTTCTATCCAATACAGCTAAGCTTCACATATGATGAATTTGTTTTTGTTTTTCAGACAAACAAATGCTGAGAGAATTCACCCTTACCAAGCCACCACTACAAGAACTGCTGAAAGGAGCTCTATATCTTGAAACTAATTCTGGAAATATATCTAAGCAGAATGTCTTTAAAGCATAAATCACACAGGACCTATAAAACAAAAATACAAGTTAAAAAACAAAAACAAAAAAAAAAACAAGGTATACAGGCAACAAATAGCATGATTAATGGAATGGGACCTCACATCTCAATACTAACACTGAATGTAAATGGCCTAATTACTTCACTTAAAAGGTATACAATTGCAGAATGGATAAGAATTCACCAACCATCTGCTGCCTTCCAGAGAGTCACCTAACACATAAGGACTCACATAAACTTATGGTAAATGAGTGGAAAAATACATTTCATGCAAATGGACACCAAAAGTGAGCAGGGGTAGCTATTCTTACATCAGACAAAACAAACTTTAAAGCAACAGCTGTTAAAAAAGACAAAGGGGGACATTATATAATGATAAAAGGCCTTGTCCAACAGAAAAATATCACAATCCTAAACATATATGCACCTAACACAGGAGCTCCCAAATTTATGAAATAAATACTAATACACCTAAGAAATGAGATAAACAGCAACACACTACCAGTGGGGGACTTCAGTAATCCACTGACAGCAATAGACAGGTCATCAAGACAGAAAGACAACAAAGAAACAATGGATTTAAACTATACCGTGGAACAAATACAGATATATACAGAACATTCCATCCAACAACCCCAGAATATACATTCTATTCAACAGCGCATGGAACTTTCTCCACGATAGACCATATGATAGGCCACAAAATGAGCCTCAATAAATTTTTAAAAATTGAAATTATATCAAGCACTCTCTCAGACCACAGTGGAATAAAATTGGAAATCAACTCCAAAAGGAACCTTCAAAACCATGCAAATGCATAAAAATTAACCTGCTACTGAATGATTATTGGATCAAAAATGAAATCAAAATAAACATTAAAACATTCTTCAAACTTAACGACAATAGTGACACATCCTATCAAAACCTCTGAGATAAAGCAAAGGCGGTGCTAAAAGGAAAGGTCATAGTCCTAAAAGCCTATGTCAAAAAGTCTGAAAGAGCACAGATAATCTAAGGTCACGCCTTAAAGAACTAGAGAAACAAGAACAAACCAAACCCAAACCCAGCAGAAGAAAGGAAATAACTAAGATCAAAACAGAACGAATGAAATTGAAACAAAATAAAACAATACAAAAGATAAATGAGAAAAAAAGCTGATTCTTTGAAAAGATAAATAAAACCGATAGATCATAAGCAAAATTAACCAAGAAAAGAAGAGAGAAAATTCAAGTAACCTTAATAAGAAATGAAATGGGAGATATTACAAGTGACACCACAGCAATACAAAAGATCATTCAAGGCTACTATGAACACCTTTATGCACATAAACTAGAAAACCTAGAAGAGATGGATAAATTCTTGGAAAGATACAACCCTCCTAGCTTAAATCAGGAAGAATTAGAAACCTTGAACAGACCAAGGTTTGAAATGGTAATTTAAAAATTACCAACAAAAATGTCTAGGACCAGAAGGATGCACACCAGAGTTCTACCAGACATTCAAAGAATAATTGGTACCAATCCTGTTGACCCTATTCCACAAGACAGAGAAAGAGGGAACCCTGTGCATCATTCTTTGAAATCAGTATCACTGTAATACCAAAACTAAGAAAGGACATAACCAAAAAAGAAAACTATAAACCAACATCCCTGATGAATATAGATGCTAAAATTTTTAACAAAATTCTGCTAACCAAATCTAACAACATATCAAATGGATAATCCACCATGATCAAGCGGGTTTCATACCAGGGAAGCAGGGATGGTTTAACTTGAGCAAGTCAATAAATGTGATACACCACAGAAACAGAATGTTTTTAAAATTACGCCATCATTTTAATAGATGCAGAGAAAGCATTTGACAAAATCCAACATTGCTTTATGATTAAAACTCTCAGCAAAATCAACATACAAGGGATATACTTCAATGTAATAAAAGCCATCTCAGACAAACTGACAGAAAACATAATAACAATGGGGAAAAGCTGAAAGCATTCCCTCTGAGAACTGGAACAAGACAAGGATGCCCACTCTCACCACTCCTCTTCAACATAGCACGACACCCTTTTCAACAAATGGTGCTGGGATAATTGAATAGCCACATGTAAGATAATGAAACAGAATCTTCTTCTCTAGCTTTATACTCTAACTTTCAACTCAAGATGGATTAAGGACTTAAATCTAAGACCTGAAACTATAAAAATTCTAGAAGATAACATTGGAAAAACCCTTCTAAACATTGGCTTAGGCAAGGATTTCATGACCAAGAACCCAAAAGCAAATGCAATAAAAACAAAGATAAATAACTAGGACTTTATTAAACTAAAGAGCTTTTGCATGGCAAAAAGAGCAGTCAGCAGAGTACACAGACAACCCACAGAGTGGGAAGAAGTCTTCACAATCTATACATCTGACAAAGTACTAATATCCAGAATCTACAATGAACTCAAACAAATCAGCAAGAAAAAAACAAACAAGACCATCAAAAAGTGGGTTAAGGACATAAATAGAAAATTCTCAAAAGAAGATATACAAATAGTCAACAAACATATGAAAAAATGCTCAACAGCACTAATAATCAGGAAAATGCAAATCAAAACCACAGTGTATTACCACTTTACTCCTTCAAGAATGGCCATAATCAAAAAATTAAAAAAAAAAAATAGATGTTGGCATGGATGCAGTGAACAGGGAACACTTCTACACTGCTGGTGGGAATGTAAAGTAGTACAACCACTGTGAAATACAGTGTGGAGATTCCTTAAAGAACTAAAAGTAGAACTAACACTCAATCCAGCAACCCCACTACTGGGTATCTTCCCAGAGGAAAAAAGTCATTATATGAAAAGATACTTGTACATACATGTTTATAGCAGCACAATTTGCAATTGCAAAAAAGTGGAACCAACCCAAATGCCCATCAATCAACGAGTGGACAAAGAAACTGTGAGACATATATAGCAGTATTCCATTATATATATATATATATATATATATATATATATATATATATAATGGAATACTATATATATTATATATAATGGAATACTACATATGTATAATGGAATACTATATATATATATATATATGATGGAATACTACTCAGCCACAAAAAAGAATGCATTAATGGCATTCGCAGCAACTTGGATGAGATTGGAGACTATTATTCTAAGTGAAGTAACTCAGGAATGGAAAACCAAACATCGTATGTTCTCACTCATATGTGGGAACTAAGCTATGAGGATGCAAAGGTGTAAAAATGACACAGTGGATTTTGAGGACTTGGGGGTAAAGGGTGGGAAGGGGGTGAGGGATAAAAGACTACAAATGGGGTGCAGTGTATACTGCTCATGTGGTGAGTGCACCAGAATCTCACATATCACCACGAAAGATCTTACTTATGTGACCAAACACCACCTGTTCTTCAATAACCTATGGAAATTAAAAAAAAAAATAAAAAAAAGTAACTTCTTTGAGAAATCGCCAAACTGTTTTTCACAGTGGCTAAGCTAATTTACATTCCCACAAATAGTGTATAAGCATTCCTTTTTCTCCACAGCGTCGCAAATGCAAAATTTAAATGGCTAACCATTTCACAATAATTCCTGTGAGAAAAGGTTATAACCTATTATTTACCTTAGAGGAGACATGCATGCATTTGTTCTAATAAATGTTCATTATATTCAAATTAAACTTGGTCTCGCCTGTCAATCTTTTAATGAAGTACAAATGTATTTTTAATTGTATGAGTCTCTCTTTTGTAATTGATTTAACAAATTAAACTTTTCACATCCACAAGGAATAAAAAAGAGAGAGGGTGAAGTAGAAATATTTTTCTTGCCTTTTCAGCAACATTGAATATAAGCCAAGATTTTTATTGACATCAACCATGAGCCAACCCTTCATGTTAATTTTGGACATCAGTCTGTTGTTGAATGTTAACCATTACATACATATATATCATGTGTTTAATGATGCTCCAGTGGGTTCTGACTGGTTTTATAGGTAAACCAGACCAAAACCTTTGTCTATAGCAAACTAGATGGCCTTCAGAGTTTCCTTCTAGCCAAATATTGGTGATACTTTCCCACTGTGGAATTTGGATTATATTAGATCATACTTAAAGTTAATTCTATATATGAAGTTTGTAGTTTATTAATCTGATACAACATGTCTCTTTCCATATCCTTCAAAGGAAGTATAGATATGTTAGTTTGATATATACCCACTGGCCTAGAGACTTAGTTGTTCTCTCAGCCTTCTATGAAGTATTTTTCTACCCCTTTGATTGTTAGTAAAGAATCTGCATTTGTATTATCTTGGTTTGCAAAGATTCTTAAACTCTCAAGTTCAGGAGGTATTATTCTGTATTTCCAAAAATGTTACAGTGATACCTGTATGGACTATTGACTAATGGAAAGGTTAAAAGGAGTTAAATTTTAAGTTTGGAATAATCAGAGTAATGGGATAATTCTTATGAAGAAAATTAAAACTGTTAACTCATAGAGTTCAATATGTTATTAGATATATCTTCAAAATTCTATAGACATTTTTGTGTCTTGCTTCATTTTGACAATATGTAAATGTTGCTGGAAATATGCAACCTTTGCCTTGAAATAACAAACCTAATACAAAAGTACTGGAAGAAACAGCAGCTATTAACATAGGTGCCAGTTCAGTCTTTCGAAGTTTTTTATTCTTTCTTTTCTGTAAATTATTAATTATAGCTATTCTATAACATTCTTGGCTTAGATATAAAATAATTATAATATATAATCCCATGAAGGTCAAAAGAAAAACGTATTAATTTTCATTGTGCTTAGTTGTATCTCTTATAACATTCCTCTTTATTTGTTTCCTTAAATAATGAGCATCATGTCCTTATTGAAGTGTTCTCCATGGTTTGTTAGATTCTCCAGTTTATATTGAGTTTGACGAGTGGAAGTTACATAGTAGACATGAATAGAAAAAGGTGAATTTACTGATTCTACGTATTTTATTGCTTATAGAAGCCCCCTCTATGCTCACATCCCATACTTCTTCTCTTTCCAAGTTTATTCTTATCTTTTAGATCAGAGCAGTTAGAGAGCATGTATAAATTGTGTGTCAGAATAAAGAAGATAGCTGCCAAGGAAAGCCAAACATATCATTAGTTCAGTATATATTGCGTTTTATTTTGTTTTTATACTTTTAAAATGATAACAGGCTAACTTGCTGTGGCACGATCATGATAGGTGCACCCTAGTTGCTGGCTGTTGGTTGTAGGTTACTTTTGTCTGTATCCTTAAGGTGGTTCCAGCAATGTCTTTGATAACTAATATAGGAAAAATACCAGTTATTCTAAGGCTCCAAGGAGCCTAATAGAACTTACACCTCCCCTGGGATTCTCCTAGAATAAATTGGAAGAAACCCCTCAGCTCCAGCTTGCTAAAGCGCCATGGATCTTCCATACAGGTTCTTTACACAAAAGATTAGACTGGCCAGAGGAACAAAACAATTTCACGTATGATTTCTGATATAATTAGGAGTTCCCAGTTCCATTTTTACTGGCCTCTTGCAACCTAAGATTGTAGGGTTTTTGTTTTAAGTCCTTAGAAGACAGAATATCTAACCATAAACAATTTTCTTGCAGGGTGCTATCTAGGTGTACCTCAGGCAGGAAGTCTTAAGTTATTGGTTTGACTCCTCAGACTTGATTAAGCAACTTAGAACCATAGATAATAATTAATGGCTTATGTTTATTGAGTACTTATGATGTGCTGGATACTGTACTAAGTGCCTTACATGGATTGTCTTATTTAATTTTCAGTAAATATTTCTATCAGATAGGCTCTAATATTATTCTCATTTCATAAATGAGGGAATTGAGTTATGGCAAGTTTAACTGTTTTGTACAAGGTCACATAGTTAATATATGATAGACTCAAAAATCAAACCCAAGTAGTAGAGTCATTGACTACAGAGTTTTGCCTCCCATTTGAGTGGGCCCAACTTTCCACTTTTGATTTGTTTGGTAACTTTTAATTTTGATATAATTGAAATAGAACATTTATGAGAATTTTACAAAGGACTCCCATGTAGCCTTTACCTAAATTCTCCAATTTTAACATTTTAATTACCATCTGTTTCTCTCTCTCTCTCCATCCTCTGCTGACACATACAAACACTTTTTTCTGAACTTTTTGAGAGTAAGTTGTAGACATGGTGCCTGTTTCCTCTAAACACGTTAACATGTGTTTTCTAATAACAATGATATATTCTTACATAACCACTGTACCATATCAAAATCAGGAAACTTAGCATTGACTTAATACTATGTCTTAATTCCTATTTCTAATCCCTATTTTCTAATTCCTAATCTACATTCAAATTTCAGCAATTTTTTTCACAAATATTATAGCCACAACCACATCCTCTCCCCTGTTTTCAATCTAGGGTTCAAGCCAGGATCATACACAACATTTTGTTGTTATGTCTCTTAATTCTCTTTTAATATAGGAGAGTTCCTCAGCCTGTGTTTGTCTTCCATGACTGCAATATTTTTGAGGAGTACAGGCCAGCATTTTTTGTAGGATGTTCCTCACTTTGAGTTTAGTGTGGTGTCATGGGTAGAATCACACTGTATGTTTTCAACAGTAATATAAAGAAGTGATGCTGTGTTCTTGCTGCATAATATCAGAGGCACCTGATGTCAGTTTGTCTCATTATTGGTGATATCAACTCTGATCATTTGTTTAAGGTGATATACTCCAAGTTTATCCACTCTTATTATTTTTTCTTTGTAATTAATATTAGTAGGGAGATACTTTTGAGTATTTACAAATATTCTATTCCTCAAAATTTTATTCTTTAATTTTAGCATGAATTGAGGACTCTTGACTGAATCATGTATTACTGTGATGGTTATACAACAGTAATTTTCTAGTTACATCATTCTTCTGTGTTTTTATTTTGCATTCTATCGCAAGGAAGAGCTTTTCTTTCTTCCCTGTTTATTTATTTATACCAACATAGATTTATTGATTCTTATTTAACTCAAAGATTTATAATTCATTGCTAGAATATACCCATTGATAGATATATCCTCATTATTTTGAGCTTTTACTTTTGTCATAATAGGATGCTTCAGGCTCAATTTGTACTTTGCCTGCCTGGCCCTGGAATCAGGCATTACTCCCAGGAGGCTGGTTTTTCCCTTTGTTCTTCAGTTTTTTTCTTACCCAGTGTATACTTAAAACGCCAAGCTTTTAGAATGTCTTAATGTAGACACTCAGAAGCTAAAACATAGAGACAATTATAAATTGTCACTAATTCTTCTAAACCTCCCATTTAAATGCACTGGGTCTTTTTCTTTTTCCACTTTGATGGTGAGATCCTAAAATATTTGTTTAGTGAAAACATTTCTGACAAAGGATGATTAAAATTTGGTTTTGTACAACAAAGTTGTCTGACCATTGCAGCATTCAGGAAGCTAATGGCAATAAAATGTGGGTCTCATTGCAGGTCATTACCAGTCACATCTGGGGCTTCAGCTTCCCAATGTGCTCATTAATATTTCCACATTCCAGCAGAGAAGATGCTGTAACATTCTGAGATAATATGGTGGAGGATGGGTAAAAAAAAATTCCCATGCTTGTTGCTATTTCTCATATCATTATTAAATATTCTCAATAGGAATCGCATCAAATATGACCTGAGAAAGACCTGATTATGAATGGGTACATAATCAAGTATCATTTCCTCTAAACTACTTAGATGGAAATATTTAAAAATAATCATGCACTTGTTGAAGACAAAAATAAAAGTCTCCTTGACAGTGTCTTACCTATTTGAAAGATGAATCCACAAACTTATTTTCATCTATCAACCCAGCAGATAGAGACAATGGGTAAGCAGTCTTGTTGGCAATGTGTTGGTAATTTAATAGGGGCTACAGCTATGTTAAAATATGAGGGCATATCTTATTTTTAACTAAACAAATAGTGCTTTCCTTCAGTTACGAAAATAACATCATTGGTACTCTGCCAGTATATTATGCATTTGAGTTTTTTTCTTAGTGGTGGCAATGGTACTGCTCTCTATATTCTTGCTCAGTTCCCTTTATGACCACCAAAACATACTTGCAAAATAACTAGTCTGACCTGTTATTTTGTGGCTACAGAATAGAACAATGACAATCAGCCCTTAAAAATACATTCAGTAGTATGATGACTGAATAAATAAGATATTAAAACAAAGTTTACTTAGTATAAAATATAGGCATAAAATTAACACTTTTGCAATATGTAAACAATACCTAGTTAAAATTCTAGCAAAAACAATCCATTCCCCAAAACAACAAAAATTTAAACTAGCAAATACTATAAACGTAATAAGAAATACAGAGTAACTATTTGGGAAAAAACTGGTCTGCAAATTTGAGATTTTCTATACATGTTAAAGGAAACAGGAGAATAAACATGTATATCATTTTCAAGTGTATTTTATGGATGGCAGATATTTGGGTATCTTCTGAGGAGAGTTACCTGTTAAGACGTCTATGTTTTATTGATGTCTATTTGGGTAGAAGGAAAGGCCAAGTGAAGAATCATTAAGTCTGGTGAGGGAAGGTGGAAGTTTTAAAAAAGGAAATCTGAGAAGGACATGGCTGGAGAAGACTTCCAGTGGAAGATCATTTAGGAGGCAGAATATTCTGAAATATCTTTTGAGGGTATACGGGGGAAACCTGAAGAGCTAGAATCCTTTGGGAGAGATAATGTGTTTGAGGGAACAGTAATTACAGGTGTAAGTAGGAGTATCCTAGCACCTGGGTACTATAAAGAGAAGCGAGCCATTGAATCAATTGTATCTGGGAGCTGAGGTGTTTAAGAAGCAAGACAATGGGAATGACGTATTTTTGGAGAAGGAGGTATGAATGGTAAACTTCTGTTCATAAATTAAATTTTTGCAGATACTGACTGCTAAAGCCAACAGCATAAAAGCCATCTACCTGGGTGTTGGCCCAGGAGAGTGGCATACATGTGTTGTCTTCATCACATCCATCAACTGAACAGAGGTGCAGAATGATAACAACAGGCACATCTGAAAAACAGTGCACCAGAAAAGCTTTCCTAAAGGCACCAGAGAGAAAGAAGTTAGTGGCTCTCAGACTTTATGACATCTAGAATGTTGTAATAAATGGTATTTGTTTTTTAATTTTATTTTTATTGATACATAACAGAAGTATATATTTTTGGAGTACCTACGGCAATTTAATAAATTCATATCACTTGTAAAGATCAAATCAGTGTAATTGGGATATCCATTATTTTAAATATTTTTCTTTATGCTAAGAACTTTTGAATTATTCTCTTCTATGTATTTTTTAATCCTCATTCTTAGACAGATTTTTTTTTTTTTTGAGACATTGTCTCATTCTGTCACCCAGGCTGAAGTGCAGTAGCATGAGCATAGCTCACTGTAGACTCAAACTCCTGCACTCAAGTGATTCTCCCACCTCTGCTTCTCAAGTAGCTGGGACTACAGGCATGACCAACCCACCTCAGCCTCTTCTAGGTATTTTGAGACACACAAGGCCAGGTGCGGTGGCTCACACTTGTAAGTACTCCCAGTGCTTTAGGAGGCTGAGGTGAATGAATAACCTGAGCCCAGGAGTTTGAGACCAGCCTGGGAAACATAGGTGGACCCTCATCTCTACAAAACATTTTTTCTTTAATTAGCCAGACACGGAGTGCCTGTGGTCCCAGATACTCAGGAGGCTGAGGTAGGAGGATCGCTTGAACCTGGGAGGTTGACGCTGCAGTGAGCCATGATTGTACCATTGCACTCCAGCCTGAGCTACAGAGCAAGACCCTGTCTCTGAAAAAAAAAAAAAAAAAAAGAAATACACATTAGATTATTGTAAGCTATAGTAATAAATGATAATTGAACAACTACACATTAAATCTTAGAACCTAATTTAACAATTCAACTGTCAGAGAAGCTGTCCAGTTACATGTATTTGACAATTTTCTGAAATATAAATTCAAAAAGAATATGGAAACATGTGGTTACATATCTAAATTAATTATCCTATTGAAAATGAAAATTTAATCCTATGATAAAATTAACCTCTGCTGTATCTGTATGCTATTTCAGTGGAAATTTTAAGCTATAGTTTAGCTTTTTCAATCTTTTTACAGAGCCCTCACACAACTTAAGTAAGTTGGTCAAAAATATGAGAAACAATCTGGGAATTATTTGTGTTCTCTTAAGACTACCTCCTTTACCTGAAAAGCAAATCATTGTCCAATTCTACTTCTTTCCCAGTCGAAACTGAGGTGTCTGTTTAGTCCCTACACCACAGAATGGAAACATGGCCTGTGAGCTGCAAATCCTGACCCTTGGGGATACTATTACATTGCTGTGTTATTTGCTATGTGCTATACAGTCTCTCTAAATGATACATATATATTGATAAAAATTCATATATTTATGATATTTACATATATATACATATTATATATAGCTAAAATTTATATGTGTAAACAACATTATAGAGATATAATTTGTAGGTCGGGCAGGGTGGCTCACACCTGTAATCCCAGCACTTTGGGAGGCCAAGGCGGGCAGATCACTTGAGATCAGGAGTTTGAAACTAGGCTTGGCCAACACGGTAAAACCCCATCTCTACTAAAAAATACAAAAATTAGCCAGGTATAGTGGCACACACCTGTAATTCCAGCTAGGGAGGTTGAGGCAGGAAAATCGTTTGAACCCAGGAGGTGGAGGTTACAGTGAGCCAAGATCATGCCACTGCACTCCAGCCTGGGTGACAGAGTAAGACTCTGTATCCAAAAAAAGAAAAAAAAAAAAAAAAAAAAAAAAGGGAGAAAGAGAAAAATAACTTACATATCATAAAATTTGCCCATTTTAAGTGTAGAATCCAATTTGTAGTGGATTTGCTGAGTTGTGTTACCATCACCATAATCCCATCTTAGAACATTTTCATCAATCTAATAAGATCCCTCGGGGTCATTTACTAATCTACTTGCTGTCTCTGTAGATTTTACTCTTCTGGACATTTCATATGAATAGAATAATAAAAGTGGTCATTTGTGTCTGGCACATTTCACATAGCATAGTGTTTTCATCTATGCTGTGACATGAATCACTACTTCAACTCTTTGTATTGCTGAATAGTATTTCATTGTATAGATATACCACATTTTACTTACTCATTAATCAGTTGATGGACACTTCTGTTGTTTTCCAATTCTTTGCTATTATAAATGATGCTGCTATGAATATTCACAGGAAAATCTTTATGTGGAAATGTGTTTGCGATTCTTTTGCGTAGATATCAAAAATGGAATTGCTGGAAGTAATTGGAATTGAGTGGAAAAAATTATACTTAACTTTTTAAGAAATAGCTAAACTATTTTCCAAAGTGGATATACCATTTCACGTTTATTTATTTCAGCAATGTATAGGGATTCCTATTTTTTTCACATCCTCACCAACACTTGTTGTCTATCTCTTTTGTAATAGCTATTCCAGGTGTGATGTCTTTTTTTTTTTTTTTTTTTTTTTTCCGTTAAATTGAAGTAATAGAGTTGTTGTCCCGTGAGAATGTTTGGACATGGTATTATATAATATGCAAATAAAATGAAAGGAGAATTTGTGGGCACATTATTGTTTAGTTGACCTAAACACTGCAAATCATCTGTTGATATTATGTAACTAATAGATACGCTACAGACCATATAATTTGAGCTCTTGCAACATGTAGGATTAATATTTTCCTGCGTTGATTATTTCTCAGGAAATACCCTGAAATATCAGTTCAGGATGTACCTATGAGTGAAGATTCACTGGCCATTGTTTTGGATTTGGTCTTACCAGATTTCTAAGAACTAATGATCCAGGAATTATTTGGAGAGGCAACTATAAATACTTCTTTGGAGTTGGTGTTTTCTCCTTTTCATGTCAATGCTCCAATCTTGATTGAAGACAACCAGATACTCAATCTAATGTTATAATGAACAGGTACAAAATCTCTTTCTTCTTTAACCTAGGGGGTTCTCCACATGCTTTTAAAAGGAATGCTTGCTTTGTAATTTTTTTCATAATCTGGAAATCACTTTGGATAGAGTGGAAGAAAGGCAGGAATATATCAACAGAAGTTTGTAGAGACTTTGAAGGGTACCTCTGTGTACTCTTTCACTTTCCTTTCTGAGAAACCAAGAAACATTATTTACGATGGTGATGGGGATTTGGAAACCCAAGTATAAAGCTAGTGAACCTCTGAGCTGAGAAGTAGTGTAATTCTATGATACCTCCCTGAATGTACATTTGAATATTGATTCAATGTTTACTTTGAAACCTTAAACAATCAGACCTTTTTTAGGAGAAAACTAAATTATGATTAATATCTTATACTGGGTCTTAGCTCTGATGTATGATTTGTGTTTCTGAAGAAATCTGGATATTGATTTTCAGGCATATTCTTCTGAGGTTAGAAAATTACTTGTGGCCAGATACAGTGACTCATGTCTGTTATCCCAGCAGTTTGGGAGGCCAAGGCAGAAGGATTGCTTGAGTTCAGGAGTTTGAGACCAACCTGGGCATGACAAAATGCTGACTCTACTAAAAACACAAAAATTAGCTGGACGTGGTGGTGTGCATGTGTAGCCCCAACTACCCAGGAGGCTGAGGTGTGAGAATTGCTTGAGCCCGGGGAGATCAAGGGAAGGGTTCTTGTTAGTCCAAAGTGTAATATTATAATATTATAGTGAGGGGAACAAAACATAATTAAGGAAACGTTTCCCCTGTACTTGCACTCCCACATATTATCATTGTTTCTCATATACCACAGATGCACTCTTTGATAATATATTTGGTATTCGTTCTTTTGCAATCTTCTAAAAATTAAAGCCAGGCATTGGTAATGTAAAATACCCCCTCCTCCCATCTTATATCTGAAATTAACTCTGTAAGTAGGGTGAAACCTCCTGCTTGGCACAAAACTATAGGAAGAAAAATAAAAGTTGTCTTCATTTCCTGAAACTAGGAGGTTGTGGGTGCTTCAGCAGAAATACTACTAAATTGGAGCCACAAAGTCACTATTGTCAGCAAACCTCTACCCATGAAAACCTTGAGTAGCATGTGGAGGAAGGGAGTCTGCCTGAATTTCACCTTCATCAGCAGTGCTTGCATTTGTCTGCTTACATGCTTTATCATTTTATTCCCTGCTACTGATCCTCATTTACTGCCCAACCCCAGTGAGAAAAGCTTCCTGAGAAACACACCCAAAACTCTTTCCCTCTTCCAACATGGTGGCCTCAGCAAAAAAGAAGAAGAAGGGGAAGACTATCTTCCTAACAGACTTTCTGGCTGAGGATGGGAGGACTGGTAGAGGAAGCGCCTATGTTTCCAAACCAGTCCCCTGGGCTGATGAAACAGATGACCTGGAAGGAGATGTTTCAACAACTTGGCACAGTAATGATGGTGATGTGTATAGGTCGCCTTCAATTGACCGTTCCATCCTTCCCACTGCTCCACGGGCTACTCGGGAACCCAATATCGACCAGAGCCGTCTTCCTAAATCACCACCTTACACTGCTTTTCTAGGGAACCTATCCTATGATATGACAGAAGAATCAATTAAGGAACTCTTTTGAGGATTAAATATCAGTGCAGTGCCTTTGCTAAGTGAACCCAGCAATCCAGAGAGGTTGAAAGGTTTTGATTATGCTGAAATTGAGGACCTGGATTCCCTGCTCAGTTCCATGAGTCTCAATGAAGAGTCTCTAGATAACAGGAAAATTCAAGTGGACGTTGCTGATCAAGCACAGGGGAAAGACAGGGAGGATCGTTCTTTTGGCCATGATAGAAATCGGGATTCTGACAAAACAGATACAGACTGGAGGACTCCTCCTGCCACAGACAGCTTTGATGACTACCAGCCTAGAAGAGGTGATAATAGCTTTGGAGACTAGTATCGAGATCGTTATGATTCAGACAGGTATCACGATGGGTATCGGGATGGGTAACGGTATGGCCCACACTGGGATATGCATTGATACGGCAGCCGGGATGGCTATAATGACGGAGGCAGCAGAGAATATGACAGAGGCTATGATTCTCGGATAGGCAGTGGCAGAAGAGCATTTGGCAGTGGGTGCGGCAGAGATGATGACTACAGAGGAGACAGGAATAGCTATGAAGACCGATACGACAGACAGGATGATCAGTCATGGAGCTCCAGAGATGATTACTCTCGGGATGATTATATGCGTGATGATAGAGGTCTCTCCCAAAGACCCAAACTGAATCTAAAGCCTCGGAGTACTCCTAAGGAAGATGATTCCTCTGCTAGTACCTCCCAGTCCAGTAAAGGTGCTTCTATCTTTGGAGGGGCAAAGCACGTTGACACAGCTACTAGAGAAAGAGAAGTAGAAGAACAGCTACAGAAGGAACACGAGAAGTTGCAGCGTTAGCTGGATGAGCCAAAACTAGAACGACAGCCTCGGGAGAGACACCCAAGCTGGCAAAGTGAAGAAACTCAGGAACGGGAACAGTCTAGGACAGGAAGTGAGTCATCGCAGACTGGGACCTCCGCCACATCCGGCAGAAATGCAAGAAGGAGAGAGAGTGAGAAGTCACTAGAAAATGAAACACTCCATAAGGAGGAAGATTGTCAGTCTCTAACTTCTAAACCTCCCAAACCTGATAAGCCCCTAAAGGTAAAGCCAGCCCCTTCACCAAAGGAGAATGGTTGGGTGAAGTGAAGTTCTAAACCTCCTGCTCGATCTCAGAGCTCAGACACAGAGCAGCAATCCCCTACAACTGGTGGGGTAAAGTAGCTCCAGCTCAACCAGCTGAGTAAGGACTAGCAAGGAAAGATGAAAAGGAAGTAGATGGGATGAATGTCCCAAAAGGCCAAACTGGGAACTCTAGCCATGGTCCAGGAGATGGAGGGAACAAAGACCACTGGAAGGAGTCAGATAGGAAAGATGGCAAAAAGGATAAAGACTCCAGATCTGCACCTGAGTCAAAAAAACCTGAGGAAAATCCAGCTTCCAAGTTTAGTTCTGCAAGGAAGTGTGCTGCTCTCTCCATTGATGGTGAAGATGAAAACGAGGGAGATGATTAAGCCGAAGAGACCTCGACATCCTGTGCTTTATCCTAGTTTATCTCCACCCTGGAATATTCGAGAGCAAATGAAACCTCTATCCAGACAAGACAAAATAAATCTCACCATCTCCTGGAGATCTTTACTACCTTATTTATTTCATTTTTTTTAAAAAAAGGAAATTATTTTGCATGCTGCTGCAGCCTTTAAACTGCTGAAATAATTGGAGAATCACCAATATAGCCAGGGAGAAAGAGACTAGAGATTTTTAGTGGAAAAATTGTGGTGCGTTATGTCACCATGCAGTTGCCAGTGTGATGTGAGTGCCAAGGGGCCTCAATTTAGCAGAAATGGTAATGACAGTGATGTAAGGTCTGGAATCTGGTTGGGCAGTAGGGGAGGGAGGTATAAGGAAAAGTGTGAGATTTCTATTGTTTAGTTTTTATCCTATTGTGGTGTATATGAATTCTCAAACATTATCTGAATAAATTTTCCACTCTTGGAAAGGTAGATTTAGCCTCAGTTTGTTTTAGTCTCCAGGAGGATGCCAGCAGCTCCTCCTATTTAATTCTGAGTTTAGGGGCCAACCTAGGGGGAATTCCTTAATTTCTTCTTTTTTACGCCCATGAGTTAGGAGTGAGTCTATAGGCCATGAAGAATAGGACTGCATTCGATCAAAATAAAGAGGAAAATCATGGTTTGAAAAGAAGCTTTTGGGAGGTGATGAGTCATTTTGCACCAGGTAATAGGGGAAAATTTTGTGACCTCCAGCAAACACATGAATGGTGATTTCCTGGAGCCAGAAGCACTTGGGGGTCATAGTAATTCCCAGTGTTTTGTGTGTCCTGGTTTTCCCTTTCTAAACACTCTCCTTTTTGAAAGTTCGAATATATCCACATTCTGTTGAAACCCTTAAACTTTAAAAATTTAGACTCTTATCATCATCTTAAGTTCTTCATGCTACTCTTAACCTCCGAAAAAGCAGTCTCTAAGTCACAGAGATGATCTCTTGGGCATTGTCTCTCTGAGCCATGGAGAGCTGTGAAAGGAAGAATCTCTGCTTTTCTCAAGCAAATTGGTTTCTTGTCTTTTGGTTCTTACACCCTGCCTGCTCCTCATGCTTTGACCCCCTTCATAGATCAGAGTGCTCTAGTATAATGGTGGTCTTGGGGGGTGAATAAAGGTGGATAAATAGGGACAGGGACAGTTAAATTGGCAGCCCTTCTTACAACCTTGATGAGTTTTTTTCCCCCCAAGTTTCCTTCTCCACTGAAATGCCACACCAATGCTTGTTGGATTTCTGAGGTGGTCAAACCAATGTGTTGTTTTTTCTTTTTCTTTTTTTTTCTTTCTTTTTTTTTTTTTTTTTTTTTACTTTAAGTTCTAGGGTACATGTGCATAACGTGCAGGTTTGTTACATATGTATATTTATGCTATGTTGGTGTGCTGCACCCATCAACTCGTCAGCAACCATCAATTCATCATTTATATCATGTATAACTCCCCAAGGCAATCCCTCCCTCCTCCCCCCTCCCCATGATAGGCCCCAGTGTGTGATGTTCCCCTTCCCGAGTCCAAGTGATCTCATTGTTCAGTTCCCACCTATGAGTGAGAACATGCAGTGTTTGGTTTTCTCTTCTTGTGATAGTTTGCTAAGAATGATGGTTTCCAGCTGCATCCATGTCCCCACAAAGGACACAAACTCATCCTTTTTTATGGCTGCATAGTATTCCATGGTGTATATGTGCCACATTTTCTTAATCCAGTCTGTCACAGGTGGACATTTGGGTTGATTCCAAGTCTTTGCTATTGTGAATAGTGCCACAATAAACATACATGTGCATGTGTCTTTGTAGTAGAATAATTTATAATCCTTTGGGTATATACCCCATAGTGGGATGGCTGGGTCATATGGTACATCTAGTTCTAGATCCTTGAGGAATTGCCATACTGTTTTCCATAATGGTTGAACTAGTTTACAATCCCACCAACAGTGGAAAAGTGTTCCTATTTCTCCACATGCTCTCCAACAACAGTGTAAAAGTGTTCCTATTTCTCCACATCCTCTCCAACAACTGACTTCTTAATGATTGCCATTCTAACTGGTGTGAGATGGTATCTCATTGTGGTTTTGATTTGCATTTCTCTGATGGACAGTGATGATGAGCATTTTTTCATGTGTCTGTTGGCTGTATGAATGTCTTCTTTTGAGAAATGTCTGTTCATATCCTTTGCCCACTTTTTGATGGGGTTGTTTGCTTTTTTCTTGTATATTTGTTTGAGTTCTTTGTAGATTCTGGATATTAGCCCTTTGTCAGATGAGTAGGTTGCAAAAATTTTCTCCCATTCTGTAGGTTGCCTGTTCACTCTGATGGTAGTTTCTTTTGCTGTGCAAAAGCTCTTTAGTTTAATTAGATCCCATTTGTCAATTTTGGCTTTTGCTGCCGTTGCTTTGGTGTTTTAGACATGAAGTCCTTGCCCATGCCTATGTCCTGAATGGTACTACCTAGATTTTCTTCTAGGGTATTTATGGTATTAGGTCTAACATTTAAGTCTCTAATCCATCTTGAATTAATCTTCGTATAAGGGGTAAGGAAAGGATCCAGTTTCAGCTTTCTACTTATGGCTAGCCAATTTTCCCAGCACCATTTATTAAATAGGGATTCCTTTCCCCATTTCTTGTTTCTCCCAGGTTTGTCAAAGATCAGATGGCTGTAGATGTGTGGTATTATTTCTGAGGACTCTGTTCTGTTCCATTCGTCTATAGCTGTGTTTTGGTACCAGTACCATGCTGTTTTGGTTACTGTAGCCTTGTAGTATAGTTTGAAGTCAGGTAGCGTGATGCCTCCAGCTTTGTCCTTTTGACTTAGGATTGTTTTGGCAATGCGGGCTCTTTTTTGGTTCCATATGAACTTTAAAGCAGTTTTTTCCAACTCTGTGAAGAAACTCATTGGTAGCTTGATGGGGATGGCATTGAATCTATAAATAACCTTGGGCAATATGGCCATTTTCATGATATTGATTCTTCCTATCCATGAGCATGGTATGTTCTTCCATTTGTTTGTGTCCTCTTTTATTTCACTGAGCAGTGGTTTGTAGTTCTCCTTGAAGAGATCCTTTACATCCCTTGTAAGCTGGATTCCTAGGTATTTTATTCTCTTTGAAGCAATTGTGAATGGAAGTTCATTCCTGATTTGGCTCTCTGCTTGTCTGTTAAGAGAATAAATGGTAATGGAGAGAACTATTTAACAAGGTCCTGGTTTCTCTTGCAACACAGTAGCTAAACGTGCCTGCTTTTATGTGAATTTTTGTAGGGATCAGTTTGGTAGAGAGTATTAGCAGAGAAATGACATCTTGATCTTGGTTTGCAAGCTCTTCTCCCATCAGTCCTAGATTAGGCCCTGTTCAGCCATGCAGGGGTGTTGGTTTATGCATGCTGCAGCAGTGGGCATAATGAATATAATTTACCCAGTGGACAAAGGTGTGTACCAAGTGAATTTAAATAATTGGTGTGGATTGGCTAGCAGCTAAGAAGTGGGCTTTTAAAGATATACTGAAGATTGGAAGGTTTTTAAAAAAAAAAAAAAACATGGATTTTAGATAATGAAAAGCCAGAATTTGGCATCTTCATGTCTATTCTCCTTCGAAATAGTTGTATCCAAAGCTGTTTTTCGCTCTCCGCTACCTTGCCCCCCTGTTAAAATAGAAACAGGAATTAATTAATGGCCCGCTCCTGAATACATGCAAAATTTGTACAAAAATATCTTCTATGAAAATAATATATAATCTGTAGACTTATTACATGGGAGACACCTTGAGATATAAAATCCCATCCTTTGGGTTGTGGCTTTTTTTTTTTTCTCGAAATAAATATGATCTTTAAAGTTCAAAAAAAGAGAGAGAGAAAGAGAAAGAAACAAACCCAAAAGGGGGCCACGTGAGCTTCCTTAGCCTGATATCAAACTTAAGTGTGGACCAGCCTCTCGAACCTACACCAAAATGAACTACTTTAAGCAGCAAAATAATCATCACTCTTCAGGGCACTGGGCTGACTCAGAAGGCAACTCTGTAGTTTGAGATGATTATTAGTTGGCCATCAAAGCTGAGTTTAAGTTCCACTAGATTGAGAAAGCTACAGGGAAGACCAAAGGCTCCTGACCTATTAGAATGTACTAGCATCTTGAGCTCTTGAAATTAGGTTAAATAATAGTTGATAATAATACCACAAATGGTCCTCACAGCACTTCCTTTTAATAATGAATGGCACTACAAAATGAAGTCAAGATCTACATAACTGGGTAAGGTAAAAATACAGAAATTTTTTACACTCTGACAATTGACATAAGTCCCACTCCCCAGGTCTTGTGGCTCTCATCTACTGATGAGATTCAGACTGAGTGCTGTTCATTAAGAGGAATACAGTCATTTCAAAGCCTAGGCTGCATATATATATATATATATATATATATAATCTCATAGATAGAAGGACCCTAGAGGTCATTTGGACTAGCCAGTTACGTTGTTGGAATATCTCACATTTCACTTCTGATTGGGGACAGTGAAGTGATTTATCATCTTTACCTGGCACCACGTAGGCAAAAAGGCATCTTGTGGGCTGAAAGTTTTCCCAGGTTGAAGAGTACTTCCTATTCAGGATTCCTAGGGAACAGAGTAATCTGGTTTTTGCCTTTATCTTTCTTTTCTGGACCTCCTCAGTTTGAAAACTCTGGTATTTTATTCGACTGTGGTCCACTCTGGCTAAATTATAACAAGTTAATTACATACTGAAATCTTCTGAATAGCAGTAAGCTTTATAGTCTGGAAGTGAAATATCTATAACTGGAAAATACTATATGGTTTGTGTTTTCTTGGTTAAGGACCTGCAATAATCTATGACATTTATTGTTGTGGTATTTTCTCAAAGATTGTCTCCTGGCTGCTAGATTACCATTTTTTCAATTCACCTTCATCCTGCTGGCAGCAGTGCTTGTTGATTCCCCAACCCTCTGCTTTTCATTTACAGGATGAGATGCACAGGCTCTGTATTGAAGCTAATCTGGCAGAGCTAGTCATTGCTATGTAGGAAGAAAGTGAATTATGACTCTTATCATGTCAGTGAGGTAAGCCTATTTTTGAGACTTTACTGTACTTGTATATATTATTGCAAAAGAAAAATGGTATATGACCACTGACCCTGAGGATATTATTCATCCTGGAATTCAAGAATACTTGAATTCTTATCTCGGCTTTTCTACTGATTTCGTGTACATGATGTTTCTGTCTTGGCGTTCTGAACTAAAATGGAAGAAGTTATTATATCCCTCTTTCCCATAGTAATATCACAATTTATTTGTTATGTGGTGTTTTCCTTTGCTCCAATCACTTAAAAATTGTCAATATGAAATTACCCATTGTGTAGAATTGTAATGCTTTAGTAATAGTTCTTCATGTATCCAAACTTCCTCTTCTTGTTGTATTATCCCTCAATATTGTGTACAAAGCCTTTTCTCCTTAAGTAACCTAAGGCTTAGAATTTAAATTATGGTATTTAGAGGATTTTCTTTATAATTCTTTCTCTTTTTTTTCTTTTTAGCCAGTCAGTTCTGAACTTCCAAGTTTGGTGACAAAGGAAGCTGAAACTTGACTCAACATGAATGTCATGGCAGAAATAGATGTGTAAGATCCATTTTTCTACTCTTCTTTACTGCTTTTTTATATACCACCTAGTTGTAAGGCCCTGTATTGTACCTGTACAATGAAGATTGAGGTAATAGCAGGTTATTTGCCGAATAACTTTTCAGTTAAGTGAATGAAGTCAGATGACTTATGGTATGCTTTGGCCAGGCGCGGTGGCTCATGCCTGTAATCCCAGATCTCAGGGAGGCAGAGGCGGGAGGATAGCTTGAGCCCAGGAGTTCGAGACCTGCCTGGGTAATACAGCGAGACCCCGTTCTCCACAAAAAGGAAAAAAAAAGACAAAAAAAAAAAAAATAAGCGCGACTTATGGTATGCCATTCATATCTTCTTATTACTCTAGTCATGCTTTTTCTCCTCTGTCTTAATATTGACTAATTAAATTCTAGTCTAAATTAGCAAAATTTTTTTAACTATTTAATTGTTTTGCTATACATACAAGATACGTCAGAGACCTGTTTGGTGAAGTAGAAATTCTTTGTTCACACATTTGCAAATGGCGACTGATGAAATAGTTAACATATTCTTCTCTTAAGTAAACTGCTGTTTATTTGGCAGTTGCTTTCTTTATAAACTATAAAAAGAGGAATCTTATTCTCTGACTATAAGATCACAAGCTGGAATACATATCTGATTCATTGGGCTTTTACTTTAGTTACCATGTTGAATAACAGAACTTTTTTTTTTTTTTTTTTTTTTTTTTTTTTCCATTTTGACTTAGAACTTTCTTAAAACATGTGGCTATGGAACTGTAGAGAGTACTTAAGGAAATATTTTAAGGGACTCATCCATCAAAAAAAGTATGAATGGATTAATCATCAGCATTACCACATTATTCATCTGCTTGATTTTCTCTAATATTACTTTATATCCTAGGGGATATTTTTATACCATAATTTTTATCATATTTTTATACCATAATTTTATGGCTATGGGTTGCATTTAAATGAAAATATTTGATAAATGGAGAATCTGTATATTTTAGACTGTGACATGGATAGGTATCTAAACATTAAATGTACTACTGTCTAAATATTGGATAGGTAACCAAATTTTAGCCATATGAAGAAATCACGCATTCTGACTGGACTAAGATAGTAAATAGCCATAATTATGACTGGAAATTGTAAGAGGATCAAAAACAATAGGGCATCTGCTTTGTAAAATTATCTTTATTAAGCTCTTTCTCAACCTCCTGGGAATAGCAAGGAACCCTAATTCCTAGCAGAAAATTGTCTTTAATGCTGTTCTTACAAATCTCTTTCTTAGCTTAGTGAGGTATTATTATTGGTGTTTCTATTTTAAGACAAAAAATAAAACCTTTCGACTTTCCCATAACTGTTTTCTCCAACCATGAAAGATCTCCAGATGGATTTTTTTTGGTCATTGACCAATAAGTAATGGGACTAGACCCTGATAGGCATTGACTCTTGTTAAATTGTTTAGCTCAGATGACTTGAAAGAAGTGTTCTTTTCTTTCTGCCAGACAGACTAGGCATGTTTGATGAGTCACATCATTCAGATTCAAACACTCGTGTTTAAATCCAATATTTACTGCATTTGCTTCAGTCTTGGCAGAAAATATTGGTCAATATTTGTTCAAGCTAAATGACAACTGGATCCATATTGTACAGTTGACTCTCGCTGTACTATTGATTTTCTGCCTCTTATCTAAAGATCAGTTAGCAAAGACAACTACAGCCTCTACAAAATTTTAAAAAGTATAAACATTCTTTTCTCTATTTTGTTAATCTTTCAAGATATAGGTTTTTTTAACTAAAGTGTTTAACTTAATCTCTAAGAATGATTGGCTGAAAAAGGCATCAGTGTTTTCTCTTCCTATCTAGAGTCTATGTTTAAAGAAAAGTGAAGGAGAGAGAACTCCACTTGAAGCCAATGGAAAAAGAGGTACAAAAGCATACTTGTGGAGGAATAAGAAGACTTATGTCTTCGTCCCAACCGCATGGTTTACTATCCAGATGACCCTGGGCAAGTCACTAAATTATCTGAACCCAAATCTACTCTTGTGTGAACCAATATAGTACTAACTGCTTTTCTTGCTTTGTGAGCTTTTGTGAATATTAAATAAGGTAGAATATGAAAAGGCCTGAAAACTACTATATAAACTTAAAAGATCATATGTTATCATGTCTCTGATTTTAAGACAAAAATTAGAAAAATAAAATCATCGAACAGATGTACTGTAAAATGATGTTGGTTTTTTTTTTTCATTTTTTTAAGTATACTTTAAGTTCTAGGGTACATGTGCATAACGTGCAGGTTTGTTACATATGTATATTTGTGCCATGTTGGTGTGCTGCACCCATCAACTCATCAGCACCCATCAATTCATCATTTATATCGTGTATAACTCCCCAATGCAATCCCTCCCCCTTCCCCCCTCCCCATGATAGGCCCCAGTGTGTGATGTTCCCCTTCCCGAGTCCAAGTGATCTCATGTTGGGTTTTTCACATGACATGCAAAGAAGTTCTTTCTCAGAAAGTAGTTGCTTTGTTATTTACTAAGCCTAGTCCTCCACAGTCAGCTTTAGATTTTTATAAGAAGTGCATCCTGCAAAGATCTATATTCTAAAATGTTAACGCTATTCCTAAATCCAAAACAGCATTTTTACATAATTATATCACAGATCTTTATTCTTCTCCTATAGAAGCATCAAAAGGGTTGAAATAGTAGATATATTAAAGAAGGCTGATAGTAGCGTCTAAGACCAGAGGCGAGCATGCATTATTCATAGTTAAAATGTCTTTCCAGATAGGGAGAGATTTTTTAAGGGATACAAAGTAGCTAGATAGGAGGAATAAGTTCTAGTGTTCTATACCACTGTAGGATGACTATAGTTAACAATAACACATTGTTTAGTTTCAAATAGCTAGAAGGAGGATCTTGGACATTCCCAACACAAATAAATGATAAATGTTTGAGATGATAGATATGATAATTACCCTGATCTGATCATAATACATTATATGTATCAAAACATCTCTATGTACCCCATGATTATGTACAATTACTATTTTTCAAAAAATTTATTAGCCTCTGACATACTTGGGAAAAAGGAAAGTAAAATAAGGTTTTAAAAAAGATGCTCCTCCATAATGCTGTGATGTATTTAACAGTGTAAGACTTGTGAATTATACTTTGTCATATTCCCTGTCCTTCCACATCATGTATAACACAACACTGACTCCACAGACAAGCAGATGATACAAAACATGAAAACTCCCCTGCTTTCCCTATTAGATGAGGTGCTAATAAGAAACTCTGGAGAAAAACTTTGAGACTCTAATGACCTTCTTTTGGATGATCTGAAGAACCCATCGGATGTCTCATCAGATTTAGGTGACCATGATTATACAGGCCTAAATGTTTCTTGTCCAAACATTTAGGCCTGTATAATCATGGTCACCTAATATTTTCAACATTAGGTGTTGCAAATCCTATGGAAAACTTTGAACCTCAATTAGCCACAGAAACCAGCTATTCCCTTTGCTCTTTCTCAACCCTCTTGCCAACTTTATTGAGGAGTCTACTAAAATTGACCCATCTGTATAAATTTATTTTTAGATCATCCTCCCAATTCAGCTTCCTTCTGAAAATACACAGGACTCGACTATCTTTGACTGTCTAGTGTATTTCCCTCCATCTCTTAACCTCTGTACCTTAAAAATTATAGTTAAAATTGTTACCTCCTGGTACCAGAACAAGGTTTCATGGCTGGGATGAATTTCAGACCATATAAAAAAGATTAGAAATACATCAAAGTTGGAGGAGTTTAAAAAAAGTTTTAAATGAACATTCTTCCAATACCTTATGTGAGTCTAGAATAAAAAATTCTGTTAAATACCATATGTTATAGCAGTTTTCTAAATAATTAGCAAATCAATGTAACTTGATTTTGCTTCTAACAAACGAGTTATATCATTCCAAGGTTTCTTGGGACAATTAGATCTGTTTTTGGAAAGCAAGATTTAGCCAGGCGTAGTGGCTCTTACTTGCAATCCAAACTACTTAAGAGGCTGAGGTAGGAGGATCGCTTGAGTCCAGGAGATCAAGACCAACCTCGGCAACATAAGAAGATGCCTACCTCAGAAAAACAAAAAACAAAAAACAAAGGAAGGAAGGCAGGAAGGAAGGCAGGAAGGAAGGCAGGAAGGAAGGAAGGAAGGAAGGAATAAAGGAAGGAAGGAAGGAAGGATTTTTTTGTTGTTGTTAATGCAGTCATGTGTCACTTAACAGGGATATGTTCTGAGAAATGCATTGTTAGGCTATTTTGTCATTGTTTGAACATCATAGAATACACTTGTTTAGCAGAGGGAACACTTTAAAATGAGCAAGATTTTACATTTTGAAAATGAAGGTATAGATCATCATGGCAGACGGGAGGAAGGACTAGATTACAGTTCAGACTCGGATGGACAGAGCAGTGTACGAAGGCTTGCATTGTGAATTTTAGCTCCAGATTGACTGAAAGAACAAACCAGCAATCCCAAGAGGAGCCACAAATCTGCTGAAGGAAGTAGACTGTTCCTGCAGGACCTAGGAGACACCTCAAATATTGTGAGTTCCCCAAAGGCAGAAGTGGGAAAGGGGGAACCTCCTCTCCCAAACACACACCCCCACTGGAGAAACTGAATGTCTGTTTGCAGAAGAAGTTTCTGACCTTACCTGGAGCTGAGTCAATTTAGAGATCCAAGCAAAATACAGGGGTAGAGGAAGCAGCACAAAGGCTCTGGGAGCTTACTGGGTCCCCAAGCAGGCCATTCCTGCCTGGGACCACAGGGATCCACTGGGAGGGTGGCCAAAGGAGCGGGGCTAGATGGTGAGGGAAACACCACAAGGAGAGGGAAATCTCCAGCTGAACTTCATAACAATTTGAATGGGGCGAGAAACCTCCTGGCCAGAACTCAGGGAAGGGTGCAAATTCAGTGTTCAGACTCCACAGGTAGGAGAAGAACCAAGCTGTTTTCTTTTGCAGCTGGGAGGTGGGTATCCTGGGGCAAGTTCTCAAGCCTTGCTCACCCACTGCCTGGAAACAGACTCAGGACTGCTAGATGGGGCATGGTGGGAGTGAGACCAGCCATTTTGTTTGCATGGGAGCTGGGTGAGGTCTGTGACTGTGAGCTTTCCTCCACTTCCGTGACAACTTGCCTGACTCAGCAGAAGCAGCCATAATCCTCCTAGGTACATAACTCCATTAACCTGGAAACCTCATCCCCATCCCCCACACAGCCAGAGCAAGACCAACCCAAGGAGAGTCTGAGCTCAGATGTGCCTAACCATGCCCCCACCTAATCGTTCTTCCCTACTCACCCATGGCTGAGAGACCCATAGATGGTTCACATCACAGGACTCTATGCAGACAACCCCCAGTACCAGCCTGGAGCCAGGTAGACTTGCTAGGTTGAACGATCCAGAAGACAGACAACAACCACTGCAGTTTGGCTCACAGAAAACCACATCCATAGGAAAAAGGGGAGAGTACTACATCAAAAACACACTCTGTGGAACAAAAGAATCTGAACAACAGCTTTCAGCCCTAGACCTTCCCTCTGACAAAACCTAACCAAATGAGAAAGAACCAGAAAACCAACTCTGGTAATATGACAAAACAAGGCTCTTCAACAGCCCCCAAAAAATCACACTAGTTCACCAGCAATGGAACGAAACCAAGAAGAAATCCCTGATTTACCAGAAAAATAATTCAGGAGGTTAGTTAAGGCAAAGCCCAATGCAAGGAAATCCAAAAAGTGGCACAAGAATTAAAGGGAGAAATTTTCAAGGAAATAGCTTAAAGAAAAAACAAAAAATTCAAGAAACGTTGAACACACTAACAGAAATGCAAAATGGCCTGGAAAGTCTCAGCGGTAGAATTGAACAACTAGAAGAAAGGATTTCAGAGTTAGAAGACAAGGTCTTCAAATTAACACAATTCAACAAAGACAAAGAAAAAAGAATAAGAAAATATGAACAAAGCCTCCAAAAAGTCTGGGATTATGCTGAACAATCAAAACTAAGAATACTCAGTGTTCCTGAGGAAGAAAAGAATTCTAAAAGCTTGGAAAACAAATTCGGAAGAATATTTGAGGAAAGATTCCCTGGCCTTGCTAGACACCTAAACATCCGAAAACAAGAAGCACAAAGAACACCTGGGAAATTCATTGCAAAAATATCATCACCTAGGCACATTGTCATTAGGTTAGCTAAAGTTAAGACAAAGAAGGAAAAAATCTTAAGAGCTATGAGACAGAAGCACCATGTAACCTGTAAAGGAAAACCTATCAGATTAACAGCAGATTTCTACAAGCTAGAAGGGATTGGGGCCCTATCTTCAGCCTCCTCAAACAAAACAATTATCAGCCAAGAATTCTGTACACAGTGAAACTAAGCATCCTATATGAAGGAAAGATACAGCCTTTTTCAAAGAAACAAATGCTGAAAGAATTTGCCACTACAAAGCCATCACTACAAGAACTGTTAAAAGGAGCTCTAAATCTTCAAACCAATCTTGGAAACACATCAAAACAGAACTTCTTTGAAGCATAAATCAGATAAGACCTATTAAACAAAAATACAAGTTAAAAAGCAAAAACAGGCCAGGCGTGGTGGCTCAAGCCTGTAATCCCAGCACTTTGGGAGGCTGAGACTGGGGGATCACGAGGTCAGGAGATCGAGAGCATCCTGGCCAACGTGGTGAAACCCCGTCTCTACTAAAAAATACAAAAAAACTAGCCGGGTGAGGTGGCGGGCACCTGTAGTCCCAGCTACTCAGGAGGCTGAAGCAGGAGAATGACATAAACCCGGGAGATGGAGCACTTGCAGTGAGCTGAGATCCGGTCACTGCACTCCAGCCTGGGTGACAGAGTGAGACTCCATTTAAAAAAAAAAAAAAAAAAAATAGCATGATGAATACAGTGGTACCTTGCATCTCAATAGTAACATTGAATGTAAATGGCCTAAATGCTCCACTTAAAAAAATACAGAACTGCAGAATGGATAAGAACTCACCAGCCAACTATCTGCTGGCTTCTAGAGACTCACCTAACACATAAGGACTCACATAAACTTAAAGTAAAGGGGTGGAAAAAGGCATTTCATGAAAATGGACACCAAAAGTGAGCAGGGGTAGCTATTCTTATATCAGAAAAAAACAAACTTTTAAGCAACAGCAGTTAAGAGAGACAAAGAAGGACATTATATAATGGTAAAAGGCCTTGACCAAAAGAAAAAATACCATAATCCTAAACATATATGCACCTAACACTGGAGCTCCAAAATTTATGAAACAATTACTAATAGACCTAAGAAATGAGATAGACAGCAACCCAATAATAGTGGGGGACTTTAATACCGCACTGACAGCACTAAACAGGTCATCAAGACAGAAAGTCAACAAATGTTGGGGGAACTCTCTCCTGATAATTCAACGTAGGTTCTTTTCTATTCTTCCTAAGTGTCAGCTGTCTGAGAAATAAAGGGAAAGAGTACAAAAGAGAGAAATTTTAAAGCTGGGGGTCGGGGGAGACATCACATGTCGGCAGGTTCCATGATGCCCCATGAACTGTAAAACCAGCACTTTTTTTTTTAGCAATTTTCAAAGGGGAGGGAGTATATGAATAGGGTGTGGGTCACAGAGATCATATGCTTCAAGGGCAACAAGAGATCACAAGGGAGAAGGTCAGGGCGGGATCACAAGGTCAGGGCAAAACCAGAATCACTAATGAACTTCCATGTCCCACTGTGCATGCATTGTCATTGATAAACACCTTAACAGGGTTCAAGAGCAGATAATTGGTCTGACTAGAATTCGTCAGACTGGAATTTCCTAATCCTAGCAAGCCTGGGGGTGCTGCAGGAGGCCAGAGTGTGTTTCATCCCTTATCTGCAACTACATAAGGTAGACACCCGCAGAGCGGCCATTTTAGACCCCCCCCCCCCCCCGGGAATACATTCTTTCCCAGGGCTGTTAATTATTAATATTCCTTACTGGGGAAAGAATTCAGTGATATTTTTCTTACCCGTTTTTGGTAATAAGAAATATGGCTCTGTTCTGACCGGCTCCCAGACAGTCAGACCTAATGGTTATCTCCCTTATTCCATGAACATCGCTGTTATCCTGTTCTTTTTTAAAGGTGCCCAGATTTCATATTGTTCAAACACACATGCTTTATGAAGAATTTGTGCAGTTAACACAATCATCACAGGGTTCTGAGGTGACATACATCCTCAGCTTATGAAGATAATGGGATTAAGAGATTAAACTAAAGACAGGCATAGGAAATTATAAGAGTATTGATTGGGGAAGTGATAAATGTCCATGAAATCTTCACAATTTATGTTCAGAAACTGCGGTAAAGGCAGGTGTAAGAGACTATAAAAGTATTAATTTGGGGAACAAATAAATGTCCATAAAATCTTCATAATTTATTTTCTTCCACCATGGCTTCAGCTGGTCTCTCCATTCGGGGTCCCTGACTTCCCGCAACAAACAAAGAAACAATGGATTTAAACTATACCTTGGAACGAATAGAATTAACTGATATATACAGAACATTTCATTCAACAACCGCAGACTACCTATTCTATTCAACAGTGCATGGAACTTTCCCCGAGATAGACCATATGATAGACCATAAAATGAGGCTTAATAAATTTAAGAAAATTGAAATTATATCAAGCAGTCTGTCAGATCACAGTGGAATAAAACTGGAAATCAACTCCAAAAGGAACCTTCAAAACTATGGAAGTTAAATAACCTGATCCTGAATAAGCATTGGGTCAAAAACGAAATGAAGATGAAAAATTAAAAATTTTTTGAAACTGAATGACAATAATGTCACAACCTATCAAAATTTCTGGGATACAGCAAAGTCGGTGCTAAGAGGAAAGTTTATAGCCCTAAATGCCTGTATCAAAAAGACAAAAAGAGTACAAACTGACATTCTAAGGTCACACCTCAAGGAAATAGAGAAACAAGAACAAAGCAAACCCAAACCCAGCAGAAGAAAGGAAATAACCAAGATCAGAGCAGAACTAAATGAAATTTAAACAAAAAAATGCAAAAGATAAATGAAGCAACAAAAGCTGGTTCTTTGAAAAAAATAAATAAAATTGATAGACCATTAGCAAAATCAACCAAGAAAAGTAGAGAGAAAATCCAAATAACCTCACTAAGAAACAAAACAGCAGGTATTACAGGTGACAGTACAAAAGATCATTCAAGGCTACTATGAACACCTTTATGCACATAAACTAGAAAATCCAGAACAGGTGGACAAATTACTATAAAAATACAACCCCACTAGCTTAAATCAGGAAGAATTAGACATCCTGAGCAGACCAATAAAAAGCAAAGAGACTAAAATGGTAATTTAAAAATTACCAACAAAAAGAAATCCAGGACCAGATAGATTCACAGGAGAATTCTACCAGACATTCAAATAATTGGTATCAATTCTTTTGACACTATTTCACAAGATAGAGAAAGAGGAAACTCTCCCTAATTCATTTTATGAAGCCAGCATCACCCTAATACCAAAACCAGAAAGGAACATAACCGAAAAAGAAAACTACTGACTAATATCCTTGATGAACATAGATGCTAAAATCCTTAACAAAATACCAGCTAACCGAATCCAACAACATATCCATAAGATAATCCCCCATGATCAATGTATACTGCTCGGGTGATGGGTGCACCAAAATCTCACAAATCACCACTAAAGAACTTACACATGTAACCAAATACTACGTGTACCCCAATACCTTAAGGAAAAAAAATTTTAAAGATAAGAATTAAAATTAAATAACATAAAATGAATACAAGACTTCAAGCTATTTTTAAAGAGATCAGTATGTACTGCTTCCCCACTCTTTTACTTCCACCTGCTAAACTCCTCTTACATGTTTACTCATTTTATTCCCTTTTATTTCACAAAGTTCTACATGTGCTTCCATAGCCTCTCCAATAAACTTAACTTCAAAGGAAAGGAAGGATTTTGTCATTGCTTTCAGTCAATATATCTTATAAAAAACACATTCACTTAAATATAATGTTTACAAAATGTTTAAAATTCTCAAGAAAGTCCAGGCTTCAATTTACCCAGGACTGAGCTTTTGATATGCAGGAATGAACCTAGCATACTTCAAAAAGTGAAAGAACTATGTTGTCACTACAGTGTTGCTCCAACATGTTACATAAAATTAACAAAGAACTTCGCATGCATTTCATAGTGTCCTCTTCTTTTTGGTAGACTGGACCCTATGAAAAAAAGGAATACGGCTTCTAGAACACATGCTCATGTAGGTATCGAGACTGTGTAAAACAGACATATATATGAACTTGTGTTTTAATTATTTTTTGCACGTCAGAAGAAATCTCCTAGACTGAGTGCCCTCTGGTTTTATGGTAAAAACATCACAGAGTCATACATATCACAAAGTAGCATGAACAAAAGTGATTGGGATTTATAGGTAGTTCTATGATAACCAGAGAAGTAGACATCAAACTTAGTCTTTAAAGGCTGTGGAGAGCTTTAAAGACATAACAGAGAAAGAACTAAAGATGAGAATAGCATAGCTGGAGCAGGAGCTACCAATAAGATCAAAGAGGTGGGTGAATTAGGCCAATTAAGGTGATATCTTTAAGTCCATAGTTCAGGAGGACTCCATATAGCAAATGAGTTACATCATTCCAGGATTTCTTGGGACAATTAGATCTGTATCAGTAGAAAGCAGCCAAGAAGATCTGAGGAGTAAAATGATATCAAATTGCCATGCTATGTAAATAATCAAACTGCAGTTTGGATAGCTTTAAGAATCAAACATTTATAAATCTACCAAATGTTCTGTGTTTTCCTAGGGCCCACAGCCCATACTAAAAAGGTAATGAAATAATCAGCATACTTTGCTGCTAGCCTCAAACCAAATGACTGAGGAGTCTTAATGTTTACCAAATGAATATTAAACCTTGGCTTTTCCTCGTCTGGGAAATATTTTTTTTCCTAATCCTATCACTACATTGCTTTAGACAGCCTACAGAAGAAAAAGCAATCACTGTGCTGAATGGTAAGACCACCACAAAATAATATGGGTAAATTGTCCTGGTGCCAGTTCACTAAATAAGTTTCAATAACATAGGCCTTGCTTCTCTTCTCCCCTAAAGAGCCATGGTCCCTTCTCCTAAGCCAAGCAAGTACCAATGTCTTTCGTGGACGTTCTTATTTGGGCATATGTCTGAGAAAAGGTAAAATATTCCATTGGACAAAAACTCAGTAATGCAGTGGGCTGTAACTTCCCCCAAATTAGAAACACTATGTACATTCTGAAATGTATAAGTAAAATATATTATTAACCAACTTTCTCAATGAAGACTAGGAAGCTACTAACAGCTGCCCCTAGAATTCAAAATGATGAAAGAATTCATCTCATAAAATGGAAAGCTTTCAAACAAATGCTTTAGCTCATTTACTTTGCCTGTGCTCATGGCACTGCCCTTCAGAAATTAGTACTGGTAGATGTGATTTTAGAACAATGGAGGAAGATCTCGGTTCCCTTTCCAAGACACAAGATATTTAGGCAAAAATTAGTCTTTGCTGAGTGCTTGACTGTTGAACTATTGTCAAAAACAGAGTACAATGAAGAAAGTAGTAAAACTCATGAACTCAAAATGTAACAAACCACCATTTGCTTTTCTATTGCTCTGAGTTCTTTCATTTAACAAATATTTATTGAGTGCTTACTCTGCACCAAGAACTGGAAATATAGTGGTGAACAAAACAGGGTACCATACCTCATGAGTTTTAGTCTCTAAAAGGAGACAACACAAATATATAATTGATTAAAGTGCAAAGAGAAAAGGTGAAAAAGGAGATTTACTTGTTTATTGTCAGTTCTTCTTAACCGGACTGTAAGTTCAAAAAGCAAGTAATTTGTCTTGTCCCCTTTTCTACTTTTGTATCATCAGTGCCTAGAACATAGTAGTCAGTTCCTCAATACAAGTTTATTGAATGAAAAAAAAGTTTATTGAATGAATATATATATATATATATATATATATATATATA
The DNA here is from genome assembly GCF_007565055.1 of Rhinopithecus roxellana. Classification (NCBI taxonomy): domain Eukaryota; kingdom Metazoa; phylum Chordata; class Mammalia; order Primates; family Cercopithecidae; genus Rhinopithecus; species Rhinopithecus roxellana. The sequence continues at coordinate 8,601,603 of NC_044555.1, forward strand.
TATATATATATATATATATATAGAGAGAGAGAGAGAGAGAGAGAGAGAGAGAGAGAGAGAGAGAGAGTCTTGCTCTGTCACCCAGGCTAGAGTGCAGTGGCGCGATCTCGGCTTGCTGCAGCCTCTGCCTCCTGGGTTCCAGCGAGTCTCCTGCCTCAGCCTCCTGGGTAGCTGAGATTACAGACACATGCCACCACACCTAGCTAATTTTTGTATTTTTAGTAGAGATAGGGTTTCACCATGTTTGCCAGGCTGGTCTCAAACTCCTGAGCTCACTCAGGTGATCTGCCCACTTCGGCCTCCCAAAGTGCTGGGATTACACCATGCTCGGCCAACTACAAAATCTTGAGACAAAGAAATGCCTCTCCATCAATGAAATTTCTAAGACAAATGCTCAGTTTGGATTATTCCTCTTAGAACCAAGAAACATGCCTGAGGCAAGTGCTTGAAATAAAGCAAGAGTACATTGTACTTCTTCTAGAGAGCCTGAACCTATCCTTTTGGAGAGCCTGGACCTATTTTATTTTGGAAGCCATGTACAGGATAGACAAAACAGTCTGCCTTTGTTTTTATAATTGAAATTCTATTAACCATTTGATATTCTTTTTTCCAGTCTTCCAATACTAATTTCTTTCTTTAAATATATATACATATTTGTTCCACACTGCTGTACTGACCTGCAAAAGTGAGAACTCAAACAGAATATTGCCAGATGTTTCCTATTCCAATTTATCTTAGCCTAATAAATATATTTATTGCTTATTTTATGAGATGTATAGATCCCAACATAGATGCCTATAACATTAAATGTATTAAAATAAGACTTTAGGTAACTTGGTTCCCATAAAAAAATAAATAAAAGAAGAAATTCATAGGGTAGGAAACTTACCAAAGAATCAAGTAATATGATATTAACCCTTTGAATACTGGATAGTATTATGTCCAAGTAATAGGGCGTGCTGACGTGGGAGGGCATTTTGTATCTGTTATCTAATTTCAGGCTCTCTCCTTACCCTTTATCCCATTAGGGATAAATGGGATAAACAGAACATTTCATTCAACAACCACAGACTACCTATTCTATTCAACAGTGCATGGAACTTTCCCCGAGATAGACCATATGATAGACCATAAAATGAGAATTATAAGAATTATTCCTATGCCTGGCGAGCCCCTGACTCTAGATTTTGATCACACACTAATCAAGGACAGTATTTAAGTTTGATTTCCCAGAATAATATTTATTATGTATGCCCATACCAAAAAGTGGAAAGGAAGAAGAAATGGTAATTTCTGCAAATGTTGCTAGTTATATCTCTTGTCACAATAACTCAAATGGCATCTAGATTTACACAGTGATTACTCTATTGTGGTAGTTCTTAACCTTGGCTGCATATTGAAATCAGACGGGGGGCTTGATATGGTTTGGCTCTATGTCCTCACCTAAATCTCACCTCGAATTGTAATAATCCCAGAGTGTTGTGGGAGAGACCCAGTGGGAGGTAATTGAATCATGGGGACAGGTCTTTTCTGTACTGTCCTCCTGATAGTGAATAAGTCTCATGAGTTCTGATGGTTTTATAAAAGGGAATTCCCCTGCATATGCCCTCTTGCCTGCTGCTGTGTAAGACGTGCCTTTGCTTCTCCTTTGCCTTCCACCATGATCGTGAGGCCTCCCCAGCCATATGGAACTATGAGTTAATTAAACCTTTTTCCTTTATAAAGTATCCAGTCTCAGGTATGTCTGTATTAGCAGCATGAGAACAGACTAATACAGAGCTCTAAGAAATACTGATGTCCGGGACCTACTCCTAAAGACTTCGATTTAATTTGTCTGAGGTAATATCTGGATATTTGAACTTTTAAAAGTTTTCCAGGTGACTCTAAAGTGTAGCCAAGATGGCGCAGAGGACAGTGCCGGGGCAGGGTAGGTGAGGAGGAGGAGGCGGCGATTCGATAAGAAGGGAACGGAAGAGGCCATGGCCGCCCGGTGAGGCGGTGAGGCAGGAAGGAGGCCCAACCCCTGGCCGGGCCTTGGGCCCCAGGGAGAGGTGAGAATGGACCAACGGACATGGGGTTCTGCAGAAGCCGCCCCCAGAGAATGCGTCCCTGAGAGACTGCCTGACCACCCCTCTCTTTCTCCCCACTCCCCCATTCCTCCTTCTCCACCCCCCAACCCCCGCCCACTTGCTGTGCTATGAATAGTCAGAGCCTCCTCTCCACGAGAGTTTACAAATGAAAATGGAGGAAATGCCTTTGTCTGGCCTGAATAACAGCAAGCTAGAGGCCATAGCTAGGGAAATATAAGCGGACCTGGTCTAGAATTCTTGTTCGGGATTCTGCTTTGAGGTACATCAGGCTGCCAAGTGTGGCTACTTCTTCCTGGATGACATGGACCCTGATAGCGTGAACGATTTTGGTTTTCAACCATTGGGAGAGCAAGGCGTGTGTTTGCCCCAGTTGCAACTGTAGCATTCCTGCCTCCCGTTTTGCTCTCCATCTGGATAAGTGCCTGGGAATGGGTGGGAATAGCAGCCGAATCGCCAACCACCGAATTGCCAATAGCAACAATATGGGCAAGTCTGAGAGTGACCAAGAGGATAATGATGACATCAACGACAACGACTGGTCCTATGGCTCAGAGAATAAAGTCGAGAAGAGAAAATCAGGCAAGAACCCCGATTCCCCTCGAAGATCTGAGTCTTTAAAATGCAAAAATGGGGAACTTAGTGATTTTATTTTATTTTATTTTTTTAAGTATAACATCTCAACTGGGATCAGTTATGAAACCTGGGACCAGAGGAGTTTCATATCCTGCTAAGCATGCAATGTAGGGTGATTTCTGAAGATACCAAGAAGATGTGCACAAATTCCCTGCACTGCCCACAGCACACAGATGAGCAGAGGTGAACCTTGCAGATATATTTCTTCGGGGCCTCAGCTGTCCATCCAGAGGTGGAGAGTTCCCAGGATAATGACAGCTTTGACATGACTGACAGCCAGGCCCTGATCAGCCAGCTTCAGTGGGACTGCTTCTCTGATCTCTCACCCTCTGATTCAGGCTCCCCCAAGACGAGTGAAAATCAGGGATGGGGTCTAGGTACCAACAGCTCTGAGACACAGAAAACTAAGAAAAAGGAATCCCATCTGAGCCTGGTAGGGACTTCCTCCGACCCGGGCTCCAACAAGAAGCCAAAGTTACCGATACCCCTGATGGCCAACATCTATGATGACATCAACTGACTTCGGTGCAAAGGATAGCCTTTGGCTGAGCAGAACCCTCTCTCCTGATCCCCACCCAGGTGCCATAGCCTGGCAAATGAATGGCTGCTGGGGGTTGGGGCTTGGGAATCTCAGTGTGCCAGGCAGGCAGAGGATCTGATTATGTGCCCCTGGGGGATGTCAAGGTCCTCTACAATGGAGCACAACTCCTCGGCGTGCATGACTCAGACCTGGACATATTATGCCTTGGACATAAGTTTGGTGGGGAGGCTGTTTTTCTATTTATTCTGTGAGTTACTGAATGTCCAGCTAGGCCAGGGGCCTGACTGGGCACTGTGTCAGGGCACTGCCTGTCCCCCACCGTAGGAATTGGACTAAGCCCTGCTGAGGAGCAATGTAGTGGTCCAGAAAGCTGTGGGTTGGAAGCTGAGCCTGAAGGGGGCCTGCCCTTGTTGCCCTCAGCAATGGAACTGGGTCCAGTACTTAGAGCTGAGGGGCAAGGATGGGCATGTCCTGTCTGTGAGGAGAATCCTATCAAATGTCCCCAGTCCCAGGGGTAGGCAGGCACAGAGTACTCTCTGCTGAGGTGGGCATCCAGAACTGCCGCCACCTTCCCTGCCCTTCACAGGGACAGCCCTTTCTCCTTAGTCCCCAGTGGCTTCCTTGGCAGCAGGAGCTGTCCTTTTGTTGTTGGATGCCAAGAAAGGACCTCCAGCCAATACAGCTTCAAGGAATGGGAAAGGGAGGGTATGAAGAGGGAGCTGTGTCAGAATTACTCCCCATGACTCTCCCCCCTGACTCAGGGCTGGTGAGGAGTGGGGCCCCAAGGTGAGAGGGAATTATGCTGCTTTATTTGAAATGTTTTCTTACCTCATTCCCTGCCCCAGGAAGGGGCCCAGCCTCAATCTCCTGGGGTGGCCCTGTGTTCTTCCTACTCACCCTGCCCCACTGCCCTACCATGGCAGCCCAAGTTCCCAACTGCTGCTTGCCACCCCCTTTCACCTTGACTGGCTTCTCTTCCTATGTCAGAGCTCCTGCCTCGAAAGCCCCCCATTTCCCTTCCTTAGTGCTTTTAAGTTATTTATTCTGTACTTGTGGTTTGGGACTCTGAGGAAAATCTTATCTTGTGTCTCTTCCCCCTTTGCTAGGAGTTCTGTGGGAAGAAAGGGTGTCCTCTGTGTTCTGCGTTGTCAGTGGAGGGGAAGGGGTATCAATTACCCTTCTGTGGGACTGTCAAATGCCAGTGTTCCCACTTGCCTTGTCTGCATCCTAAAGAGATGTACCATCCACCCTCCATGCGGGCACCACTACTCCCAGGAGCCAAGATGGAGGACCACAACCTGGCCTGAGAGCAGAGCTGACTGACATGGGTGGAGGTGATCCTGAGCCAAGTTCTCTGGCACTTGCTGGACATGTCCCCTGCCCTCTTCCCAAGAGGAGCCATCCTACATTTGGGTAGTTAGTACCCAGGATTGGTTGGACTGATTGGGTTAGAGACCCTAGGGGGTTAAGGGAACAACAGAGATGGGGCTACAGCACCCTGTTTGGAGCCCCACTGTCCCCCTAGGGTGATTCTGACTCTGTCTGATGCCTGGTTACAAATTAGTTTTTGACCCACAAATTGTGATTATTTTTTAAAAACCAGATTGTAGCAGGAGTTAGAATAAATCCTAGGGCCTTGGCTCCTCTGTTCTTGGCCCCATAGCCTTCTACCTTCCTGGGGAGGCCAGAGATAGAGGAGAATCTCACCAGGCCTCCAGCCTCCTTCCAGATGCATTCTTGGGAGTAGGCGGAAGGTGAAGGGAGGAAGGCTGTGGGCCACTGTCCCTTCTGAAAGACAGCTGCAACTCAGGCCCTAATACACCCTTTTCTCTTCTCTTTTTCCCCCTTCTGGTTAGAGGAGGGAGAAGTGAGAAGTAGTTTGGGAACCGGTTTGTCCACATAAACTTCCCTGTTGTTCCTTGGCCCACCCTCAGGGCAGAGCCCCCTGCCCAGACTGGATAAGAGATGGACTTTGCAGCACCCTGAGGGAAAAACCCTTTTCCTTCTGAAAAGAGAGTTTACCTGTACCATGTAGTTGAACAGTGGCTAAGAGCTTCCCACTCCCCTCCCTCTTACAGCAGGCTGTGTAGACTTCAATTCCTATCCTTCCCATCCCAGCTAGGTGTCATCTGCCTTTTGTCTGTATCCTATCGTGCATCTGAGTGTGTGTGTGTGGGCAGGGGTGGTTATTCTGTACTAATTTCCATGGCCAGTGGCTTTTCCTTCCATGCATCACTCCCACCCCCACCCCCCACATACTCTGGGGCCACTCGCCTGGCATTACCACATGCTCGGGTGATTGAAGGAGTGGGGTGGAGCTCACGCTGTCCTATCATCTTGAGATTTTTATTTTTGCACATGTAATTCATTCTGTACAGGTAGCTAACTCTGTAAATGCTATGTATTCCCTCTGCCCCCATGGCTGCTTTTATAAATGAACTGCATCTCCTATTGGTAAAAAATAAAATAAAATAAAACAAAACAAAACAAAATAAAATAAAATAAAAATAAAGTGCAGCCAAGACTGAGCGACACTGTTTTACACCTTTGATTAATTTGACACTATCAGAATTGATAATGGTGACTGCTTGGATCCATAAATTTGAGAACCTACCCTGAAGTAGTAGGAACCAAACCAACTCTTAAAGCTCCATCAACCAGCAACAGCATGGACATGTGCCCAACATAACATGAGTAGTACACGTTTCTTCCAAGTACTAGGAAGATATAAAATGTTTATCAGGGCTTTGGAAAAATGAAATGCTCTTGAAAATGCCATATATATAATTTATGTATCAGTGATATATAACTCTCACTTCAAGAGATTATAGCAAAGGAAGACAGCCAGATGAAAATATTATTAACTGAATTTTTCCTTGCAATAGCTTCCAAAATGGAGATGAGCAGCAGCTGCATTTGAGTTAAGTGATTCATGTATATTGAAAAGGTAGCCTCTACTGTTTATGACACTTTGCACCTCCTCACATGGCTCAGCATCAGTACAGTTCCATTAAGACAGTTTGCCCCAGGTATCTCAGCCTTTAGATCTGCCTGCCTGTTTAGATCTGCTGGCACAACCTCAGTAGTGCCAGCCAGGAACAGCCTTACAAAGAATCATACTAAATTTAATGTCACCACTCCTCATCTAGGTGACAGTGACCAAGTCAATCAAAGATGTGCAAGTGGTGGTGACCTCTGCGACTCTGGGCATTCTGGCGACTCCTGTTAAGTCTGTCTTGGTTATTTCCACATGTCTTCTCTGTCCCACAGTTACATTGCTACACCACCCTAGTTGCTCCATGGGAGTGAAGGGCTGATTTCACTGTTAGGTTATTCAGGACATTTTTCCATCTAAGTCAGCACACCCTCAGTGAGTGCTCAAATTTCCCAACTCCCCAGTCATGGGGTTGACTATCATAGCTTACTAAAATAGTTAGTACTTAGGAAGAAAACCCAGTAAGTACTCTCAAAAAGTGTTCTGGGTCATGAGACCATAACCTGTGAAAGAAGGCTAACGGAACTGTGATTATATACTACAGAGAAGAGAAGACCCGGCGAGGGAGTACTCGGGGAAAGGGATATCTTTGCAGTTTGTAATATTGGAAGCTATGCCAAACAACACCTCATTTGGCACCTGCTAAGACTTTAATGGGCTTAGTTGCCATGGATAGATTACCTACACTGGGAGTTACTTTGTTTCTGTTTTTGTTTTTTTGAAACAGAGTCTCGCTCTGTTGCCCAGGCTGGAGTGCAGTGGCACGATCTCAGCTCACTGCAACCTCTGCCTCCCGGGTTCAGCCTCCCGAGTAACTAGGACTACAGGCACATGCCGCCATGCCCGGCTATTTTTTTTTTTTTTTTTTTTTTGTATTTTAGTAGAGATGAGGTTTCATCATGTTGCCCAGGCTGGTCTCAAACTCCTGAGCTCAGGCAATCAGCCTGCCTCAGCCTCTCAAATTTCTAGGATTACAGGTGTGAGCCACCGCACCTGGCGGGATTTCTTTTCTGATTCCAGAATTGAAGGTGATCTCTCTCCTTTCTACCCCTGGACTATTTAGTATATATTACAGGGCACTATGTGTGGCCTAAAATTCTAGTTAGTTGTCATGCATCTGTGTTTCCCTCTGGATTTTGGGTTTCCTGAAAGCAGTATTGTTTTGTACTCATTTTTGTATTTCCAGTGCCAGCTCAGGGTCAGGCACAGAGTAGGCATGCAGGAACTAAATGAATAACATGAACAAAAGAATACATTCTCTAGCAGTGAGCAGTTTTATAAATTGGACAGTGCTTTCAAGAAAACTTGTAGAGTCTTATTCCTTGGAATATATGACCTCTAAACTTTACATGGCAGCTTTTATTCCTATTTGAGTACTGCAAAGGAAGAAAATTAACTACAAGATCTTAGAATGTTTATACATTCACCCATTCAATAAATATTTATTGAGCTCCCAAGGTTTCAAGCCAATTTCTAGGCACTTGTGACATACCAGTAAATGAAATACACAAAATCTCTACACAAAGTTTATACTATAGCAGATAGTAAAATTTAGAAGTAAATTATATTTACGTTTCCTACTTTTATCTGCCTGATAACTGCATACGTCCAGGTTTAAATCCTAAGATAATGAAACCAGATCATGAGGAGGAGCTGGTGAAGCATTTTGAGGACTGAGAAAAGATAATAAAAATAGACTGCTTGAGACACATTTAAACATAAATTTGAGATAGGTAGACCCATGACAAGACATTTGTAGTAGTCCAGATGTGAGCTACACAGACCCTCAATGAGAAATTTGACTATGAAGATGAAGAGGAGATTGCACAGCTAGGCACCTGAAATATGGGGCAAAAGAGAACAGAAGAGTAGCTCCAAGATTAGCTACAAGGTAACAGAAAGTATAAGCACAGGAGCAGGAGTAAATTTAGAACATTTATATTGATTGTGTCCACAGGGCATGTATATTTGTGTCCATTTCAACATCCTTGCTCCAGCTGGGCTTTGTCAGCTTTTGCCACTTCTGCTTTGCTCCCAAACCAGTGAGATACAAGAATTTAGTTTGCTCAAGGGTTCTCAACCTCTGTGGTCAGTGAAAGTCCATGACCTAGCAGGACACACAGCTACTCTTGGCTCACCCCGGAAATATCCCAGAACAGAACATAGGGGGTTCCACTTCCACTTTCCAGTCCCTAAAGCAAAGAAACAGTCTGGGTATGTGAAAGGCAATGGCTGTGCAAGAGGCTAAGGGATGCACCAGAAAAAGTTCACACTCCACTTGAATTAATCTGGACAGTGTTGTGCAATATGAAAGAGCATGAATTTGGAGTCACACAGAACCTGGTAAGATTCAAGGTTCCACCATGTGTGACTTTGGGGAAGTTACTTAACTTCAGAGCCTCTGCTTTATCTATAGAGTAATAATAACTGACAGATTTGGGATAATGAATGTAAAAATGCTTCAGTTTCCAATAAATTTTAAGAATAGAGATCTAAGGCTTTCCCTATCTGGGGAGCTCCTTTGTAGGTTACCAGATATTCTGCTTCTCATGGGGAAGTTTCATGCAGTTTCTGTTCATCTTACTTGATACTCTGACAAAGTCACCAAACCATTATTTGAACGTGGATTGTCAATCTTCTTCTCACCTTCTCTTATGATTTTAGAAAAATGTGTAAAAATTGTTAAAAATTATAGTAGTATAAAGCAAAATAACTGATATTTATTGCTTACATTTTAAATAACTGATATTTATTAGTTACATTAGTTATCTTCAAGGTAACTTTATGAAATACATACAATTTTTAGCCCCATTACATACGAGAAAATGGAAACTAACTTATATAAGGCCTCATGCCTTAGTAAGCAGAAAATCTAGGATTAAAACTCAGTTTTCCTCCTTTGTTGAAACTGAAAGTCCCCCAATAAACCTACCCCACAGATAACAATTTGTTGTCTACCCTTCACAGAATTTTTCTATGTATATATTAACCTATATTTTTCAACAAAAATGGACTCATACATTCTTGTTTAAATTTTACTTTCTTCATCTAGAATATGTTGTAGGCATCTTTCTATATGTGTACATATAAAACTACCCCCATTCTTTTTAATAGCTTCGTAGTATTCTTCAGTATATTGATGAACTAAAATTTATTTATTTATTTATTTATTTATTTTTTTTTTTTTTTTTTTTTTTTTTTTTTTTTTGAGACGGAGTCTCGCTCTGTCACCCAAGCTGGAGTGCAGTGGCCGGATCTCAGCTCACTGCAAGCTCCGCCTCCCGGGTTTACGCCATTCTCCTGCCTCAGCCTCCCGAGTAGCTGGGACTACAGGCGCCCGCCACCTCGCCCGGCTAGTTTTTTGTATTTTTTAGTAGAGACGGGGTTTCACCGTGTTAGCCAGGATGGTCTCGATCTCCTGACCTTGTGATCCACCCCTCTCGGCCCCCCAAAGTGCTGGGATTACAGGCTTGAGCCACCGCACCCGGCCCTGATGAACTAAAATTTATTTAAGCAATCTCTTATTGATAGGCATTTAAGTTGCTTCTAACTTTTCCATATTACCATCAATGATGCAATAAACATCTTGTATTTCATCGTACACTTGTGTAAATGTTTCTGTTGAATAACATCCTAAAACTTCAATTGCTCAGTAAATTTTTTTTATCTTAATAGGTATTGTCAAATTACTTTCTGGAGTGGTGGCACAAGTCTACACTCCAACTATCCCTGTATGAAAGTGTCTTTTTCCCTACACCTTCAACAAAAATGGGCAGCATCAATTGCTTTTATACTTTAGCTGTTATAAGTGAGGTTTGGCATATTTCTATGTATTTACTAGCCAAACATATTACTTCTTGTGTAGGTTGTCTCCTGAATGTTCATTCTTTCATTAATTGACTTAAATTATTCTCATTTATTTGTAGATGCTATGATGTATGATGGATATTTTATGGTATTTTCAAATGCATTAGTTTTGCCTGATTATTAAAACTGTACATTTTAATTATAGAAAATCAGAAAATGGAACAAAGTAAAAAGTACAAAAGAAAAATTATTTTAGGTCTACCAATTAAAATATGTATTTGATGCATATTTGAAGAAAATTATAAAAATAAATTATTAAAGGGAATATATGATTATTAGAAAAATTAGAAAACACAAAAAAAAAGAAAAAAATTAAACATTATCTGCAAGCTTGTCATACTTTTAACCTAGTTTGGATTATGGCTTATGTACAATTTCATATTCTGCTTTATTACTTAACATTATATTGTAAGCTTTTTCCCAAGCCATTAAAACTTCTTCCAAAACTGTAATGAATTTTTCAACAGCTTCATTGAGATGTAATTTACAGAGCATAAACTTTACCCATTTAAAGTGTACAAGTCAGTGGTTTTTAGTATATTCACAAAACTGTGCAACCTTTGCCATAATCAATTTTAGAATATTTTCACAACTCCAGAAAGAAATCTTATACCCATTAGCAGTCACTTCCCCACCTTTTCACTGGGATTAGGCAGCAATTTCTCTTAACCCCAAGGAGCAATTAACCTGCTTTATGACTCTAGATTAATTTGCCTATTTTTTGGAGAACTTTTAATGCTGGCTTATTTGTTTCCACCTACTAATATGGGCATGGACGCCTTGAAATCCTCCAGATAGTATGTGCTTAGGGAAAGCAAACATAAGGTTAATACAGCAGAAATGTTATTACATTGTTTGTATTACATGCATTTGGGTATAGAATAGGTCAAATCCTGTCCTGAAGCAAAACAGCTGCCTCACATCTGGAGTCTGCAGTCTAGCAAACTAGTCAAGGCTAGAGATACTAAAAATTAAGTTATTCAACTGTACACAAGTTGTCCTGCTTCAGCCCGAACTTCAAATTGAAACAACCTCCTTATTTACTCTTAATTCTTCCTATAAAAGACCTACCCAGGTGGTGTGCACCAATAGTCCCAGGTACTCAGGAGGCTGAGGCGGAAGGATTGCTGAGCCTAGGAGTTTGAGGCTGGAGTGAGCAGTGGTCATGACACTGCACACTCCAGCCTGGGAAAAACAGGGAGGCTCTGTCAAAAAAAAAAAAAAAAAAAAAAAAAAAAAAAAAAAAAAAAAAAAAGGAAAGAAAGAAGGAAAGAAAGAGAGAGAGAGAGAGAGAGAGAGAGAGAGAGAGAGAGAGAGAGAGAGAGGCCGAGCACAGTGGTTCAAGCCTGTAATCCCAGCACTTTGGGAGGCCGAGACGGGTGGATCACGAGGTCAGGAGATCCAGACCATCCTGGCCTACACGGTGAAACTCCGTCTCTACTAAAAAATACAAAAAACTAGCCGGGCGAGATGGCGGGCGCCTGTAGTCCCAGCTACTCGGGAGGCTGAGGCAGGAGAATGGCGTAAACCCGGGAGGCGGAGCTTGCAGTGAGCCCAGATCGCGCCACTGCATTCCAGCCTGGGCGACAGAGCGAGACTCAGTCTCAAAAAAAAAAAAAAAAAAAAAAAAAAAAAAAAAAAAAGAAAGAAAAGAAAAGAAAAAAAAGAAAACAAAGAAAGGAAAAAGACCTACCCAATCTTCAAAATATACTGCAAATGCCACCACCTCCCCCTTCAAAGCCTTTCCTGACTCTGAGGGGAATTTGGGTCTTTGTTTCCTTGTAGTTTTATAGTGGTTTAACCTCCTAGGATAGTGCTTTCTACATTCAATTTGATTATACCTAACAGACAAAACCTGACACATATGAGGCTCTTGGCCTGGCCTAGAGCTACAGAGTTAACACTCATATTACAAGAGTCAGTATTGGAGAGTGGTAGCCAGAACATGGACTGTATCTACAAACTGTATAGTTCAATTCCTAGCTCCATTTCAAATTAAATTTGGAGCCCAGGCCTTGAGCTTTATAATCTTTGTAAAATGTGAATAAATTAGTACCTTTCTCATGGAGCTACTATGAAGGAATAAAGGAGAAAATTTTTTGTAAGGGCCCAGATACAAGCCTGACACACACAGTAAATACTCAAGTTTTTTGATAAAATTAACTGTATTTAAATTGAAAGTCCATTTAAGAGGAACCAGGAAAAAGGTTTGCAGGCCTAGCCTACCAGGGGTCTTCCTAGGATGTTCCTTGTTCAACTCTCCAAGTCAGTAGGTAGAGTGGGTGGAAGTAGGAAAATGACAACATTTTTTCAGTTTATGTATCACATCCACCCACTCACAGCCACAACTGTCTCACTTCCTCTTTTTCTGTCACCTTAAAAACCAGAGCTCAGAAAACACTGTTTCTTATTGTTCAATCAAAAATAAAGGTGGTGGCATATAGTTTATTTTTTGTTTGTTTTCCATTCTATATACATGCATATAACCAATGGATCCCAATTTGATTTTCAAGCATACTAGTGGTTGTTTTAGTTGGCTAATACTATTAGCTTTACACTTCAGAGAGAGCAACTAGGTCTCAGTAAAGACAAAGCAGCTCCACTCTGTCCAGTCTGAAAATGACCTCTCCCAAATGCATTTTTGAGGGTAATTTCTTAGAACCTGCATAACAGAGGATGTACCAGCACGAGTGGCAGTGTGATGTAAATAAATGTAGTCTGGGTTCTAGTCCTACCTCTGCCACTGATCTTCACTGTGTATCATTAAACACATTCCATTCCATCACTAAGCTTCATTTTTTCCCCCTGTGAAGTTGAGGTGAAGGAGGAGGACTCATTGTGGTCTCAAAGGGTCCTCTAGGCTCTGACTTTCTGTTATTTTAAGTATGGATCTAGAATTGGTGATGAAGGAGAGACTTGGGTGCCACATAGAACTCTCAGCTCTCCATCCTTAGATACCTGCTTCTTTCTGCACTTTCCTATACTGAGGGATACGACATTCTCCCATGGCTTCACCATCACATGTCTTTAAATGATTGTCAAAGTTCTCCCTCTAGGCATGATCTCCCCTGAACTCCAGTCCTACCTTCTTCACTCTATGAGGACATCTCACTGCAGGAATTCCATCACCTCTGTTTCCACATGGCTAGTCCCAAACTGTCTTCTGCTAAAAATAACCCCTCCCCTTGAACACTTTCTGAGCTCTGTTTATGGCCTTATTGTTGCCCAGGCCAACCATATCTACAGCATGAGTAGTATCCATGCTTTCCACTTAGCCATGATTCACTCTGCCACATAATCAAAACCTAGCCACTCTTCTTTCCACAGTCTCTGGCATCCACCCCTTTATACTCTGATTTCACTGTCACTGTCCTGTATTTACTATTTGTTGCAAATCCAGACTGATTCCCTGCTTCTACCCCTCCTCATCTATGGTCTACAATAGAGAAGCAAGGACAATCCTTTTAAAACACAATTAAGATTATGTCATCCTCCTGTTCAGATCCCTCCAATTGTTCCTTATCTCAGAATAAAAGTCAAAATCATTTAAATGCCCTACAAGACCCTGCATAATACACTCTCCCTCACCCTTTTCTATTCCCATCTTATCTTTTCCCAATTTTCTCCTTTACTCCCTCTGCTCCAAACACACCTCTTTGAACATTCTAGGAATGTTCTTGTCTTAAGGTCTTTGCACTTGCAGTCCTCCGTGCCTGGAGTTATCTTTCCCCAGATATCTGCTAAGCCTACTCTCATATTTCATTCAGATCTGTTCAAATATCACTTCCTCTGAGAATACATGCTATCTCATTACTCTCTATGTTAGTGTTACATCACTGTCATAACAAATTAGAACAAATTTACTGGCTTAAAGTAACATAAATTAATCATCATACAGTCCTGGAGGTCAGAAGTCTGCCATGAATCGTATTGAGCTACAATGAAGATGTCAGAGGACTGCATTCCTTTCTGTAGGGTCTAGGGGAGAATCCATTTCTTTGCCTTCTCAAGCTTCTAGAGGTCACCCCTTTTCCTTGGCACATGTTTCCCTTCTTCCATTTTCAAAGTTTGCAGTGTTGCACCTATTTGTGCCTTTCTCCCATAGTCACATTTCCCCCTACCTAACTGACTCCTCTTCCTCCCTTTTCCACGTTTAAGGACTCTTGTGATTACAGTGGACCCACCTGGATAATCCAAAATAATCTCCCTACGTTAAGGTTGGTTGATTTGCAACCTTAACTCCATCTGCAAATTTAATTCTCCTTTGCCATGTAACCTAACTTATTCACAGGTTCTGGTGATTAGTATGCAGACATCTTTGGGGGTTCAGTACTCTGCCTATCACACTCTCACACTCTCTATCCCATAGCCCTGCTTTATTTTACTTCATGGTACTCATCACCATTTGACATATTATATACAATATACATATTTGTTAGTTAGATAGACATAGTCAAGAAAATCAGATATTTCTGTGAAGCTTGTTAAAATATTTCCCTTTCCCCAAGACAATCATTTTCAACTTTGTTAGCTGTTTTTTTTTTTTTTTTTTTTTTTTTTTTTGGCCAAGGGTTGACTTCATAACTCTGAAAAACATGCTCATATTGCTATTGTCATTCTTAAGAATCTAACTCTAAATCACTCCCTCACCTCTATTCACCCAAATCCTGCACATACACATATGAGTATTTCCTGTCTTCATATTCCCCAATTTATTATTAATAAATAAACTATTTATAGACAATGTTGGTGGTGAGAGCAAGATTCAGTGTTTATGTCACTGGTACATCATGTCTGAGCCACACAATATATAATTATATAATTATTGATTTTCCTTTTCATATTTGTTTGGTTGTTTCTTAAACTTTTTTCTTTCTACTAAAATTTAAGTTTCATGTCTGTTTCTTTACTACTATATCCCCCAGGACCTAGAACAGTGTCAGAAACATCAAAAGTGCATAATATGCATTTATTCAATACCTATTATGTGCCTGGTCTTACATCTAGGGTCTTGTAAATATCTTCATCATGGCTTCTTTCAAACTACCAACACAATGTCACTAAAAACAGAGTTAGGAATAAATTCACAAAATCAGCTCTTAGAATTTAAGTTGGCCATTTAGGTTATTAAAGAATTAAGTTGGCCATTTAAGTACACCATTGGTTGAAATTCAGTCACCTCAATTTCTCTCTGTTCCCTTCCTCTTCCCTGCTACAGAACTCCTAGGGATCCCAAGAACATAAGTTGAGAATCCACTGGTGAGTATGACACCTTTAGAGTATAGATGGGAACACTGAGACCTAGAGAGGTGAATGAACCCAGGTCTCCTAATGCCCATTCCCATTCTCTTTCCATTGCATTATACAACCAATAGTCTAATTAGTCTCTCATTTTTCTGCTTCCAATTTCCCCATCCTATTCCATTGATATTCTGCAAACAGATTTGGTCCCAAGAAACTGCTTTCAACTGCAGCAGGCCCCTATTTCACTATAGAACCTTCTACAGCTCCCATATAAGTCTTTAAGATCAAGTCTAGGCATCTTGGTCTTATTTTCAAGACCCTCCACAACCTGGTTTAGCTTTTTCTTCTCCTGCCTTTCTAAATATACACCAAGCTAGTGTCCAACTGACTCTCCCTGTTGATCAGATTCATTCTTGCCTTTGATTGCCTGTGGACTTTGACTCTTTCCATACCACTTACCTGGAATTTTTCCCCATCCTCTTTGTCTATCCAATGCTAACCAAATCTCACATCCCAGCCCACACGCCAGCTCCTCTAGAAAGCTTTCGTAAACCACTGAAGTCCATAGGGATTGCTACCACCTCTGAACTCCCATTGCACAAAAGAGTTTCTGCCATTCCTTTGTCCCTTAATATGTAAGGTCTGTTATTGTTAGTTTTCTTCTAAACCCTCATGTTTATCTTTCTATGTATCTTTAGGTTGATATTTATATGTGTATTTCTCTGTATATGTATGTTACATCTGTGTTTTTATTTAAGTGTTCATATGCTTATATGCATGTTTTATCTGCCTATGTCCAGATTCAGTGTATGAATCTGTGTTTCATTGCTTGTTTTCTCATGTCTATGTGCAGGTCTATGTGTATTTGTGTGTTTGCCTGCATATTTTGTGTGTCTGTGTCCCATGTGCTTACATGTCTCTGTGTGTATATTTTGTGTATTGTGCATCAATGTGTTCATGTTTGTGCTTAAGGCCATATTATATACATATGTATAGCTATACACAAAAGTGTGACCATATGTATCTGTGCATTTATGTTTATTTGTGGTATTTATAGGTGGGTGTGTGTGTGTGGGTGTGGGTGTGTGTGTGTCCTTGAGCAGGGCCTGTGTGGATTTCCTCTTTGTACCACTGCTTCCCTCCAGCTCAGTAAGCCCAAGGTACACATACACACAGGAGGGTCTCAGATAGTGTTTACACATTGATAAATTTCTCCAATCTGACCTTTCAACCTTTGTCTAGAAAGGTGGCCTATGGGGGTAGAAATAGATATACAGCCACAGTCACCTCTGAATACTGGACCTCAAAGGGTGTGAGTCGTTCTCTCTGCTGCTCACCCACAACCTGTGAACTCTTACCACATGCACACTATCATCTCATGAAGCACTGAGTTTGAAAATAAGAAAAAGGTGGACTCCCTGAATTAAAGTAACTACCCATCTCTCTCCTCTTCAACCACTTCATCTTTTCTGGCTCATGCCCTGGTGCATGGAGGATCAAAGATACAATTTTTTGAAACATCAACTTGGATGGTAAGTGGCACTTCTGTCATTTATCAGTTATGTGACCATGGGCAGGTTCCACGGTACCTCCAGATCTAAGTTCTCTCAATAAGGAAAGGTTATTCATAATGTCTTCCTTGTGAGGTAAGGCCTAGGAATAATGTGCACAGCACAAAGCAGGAGTTCTACAAATGGTAGTTTTAGCATCACTTTACCTGGGAAGCCTTCCCACGCTACTATTGCCTTCATTAAATACTGCCCAAACCGCAAGTTTTACAGCTAAGAATTCACCTTGTATTAGTGTGTTCATATGTGTTTGTTTTTCCTTTAAACTAAAATCTCACTTATGCAGGGACCATATCTAACATTTCTTTTCTCTCCCTCACAACATCCATAGAAAATCTGGAACTGTTGTAGAAGTGGTCATTAAAGGTATCAATGAAGCAGAATAGTGTGTTACTTAATAGTATCATTTCTGGAGGCATATAAATAGGAGTTTGAATCTTGTCTAGGCACCCTCTATACAAGTAAGTGATTTCACTATTCTGGGTTTTAGACACATTTGCAAAACGGAGTTATATTGAATTCATTCATTCAACAAATATTTATTGAGTATCTTATATGTTAGGCACCATTTTAGGCACTGGAAATATAACAATGAACAGGACATACAAAAATTCCTGCCTTCAGAAGCCTTGCACGCCAGTCTTACATTCTGGAGATGGAAAACAAACAAGTAAGACAGTAAATATACAATATGTCAAGTAGTGGTGAGCTCTACAATGAAAAGGAAAAGTAGTGTAAGGGAGTTCAGTGTGGTAGAGAGAGATACAAGAGTACATACAATAATACCCACCTGAGGGGTTGTAAAGGAAATAACCCATGCAAGGTGCTTAATCCAGTGACTGAAAGAGTAAAAGATTTTAAATAGCAACTATCATTATATAGTTGTTAAGTGTATGTATAGTATAGTTTGATTTTTATAAATCTGACAAGATACAAGCATAAAGTCTAATTATGTTCATGTTACAATTAGGGAAGCTGAGGTTCAGAGAGATTTGACTTGTTCAAGGCCTCAGAATGAAGTAGACACAGAGCCAGCCTTACCTCCAGGTTTCTGACTTCTCGTCCAATTCTTTTACTAATCAAGAGGGCTACTGAGCCTACTGCAAGACTGGAAGTCTTTCCCAGTCTTGAAGTAATGTTGTGCATACTCCCCAGGACATTTCTTTATCTTCAGATCCAGGAGGTCCTAACAAAATGCAAGAGGCAGCTCAAAACATACACAATCACCTGGTCAGGCAAAAATTGACACCAGTTCTGTAGGCTTTTTAGTGGGGAAGGGGAAGGGTGTGTGTGTGTTGGGGGAGCGGGTGGTGGTTGAAAACTATCAAAGGAAGGTTCTCCAAAGTTCAGGGTTTCCTGAGTGAGAGTCCCCGTGGGAAAAAATGGCTAAAAGTTCCAGTGAGATGGAATGAGTGCAGTACTCAAAAAACAAGGAACAACCAGTCAAGGGGGATTGGGCCCTAGAGGCAGAGGTGATTGATAGAATTCCATGTAATAATGGGTCCTGAAATGCTGGAATGTCTCCTTAGCCCATGCAAGCTCCAAATCATCTGTATGCAGTCACCCCTTGGCAAGTATGTTTCTTTATATTCCCACTCCCCATCTCTGCACAAACTCCTCCCTCTCCTGACCAAGGCCTTTCCTATCCCTTCAATCAAAAAGTAAAGTAAGCTTAGATGCTACTTGCTACTTACAATGCAGTATGAATTTTTTGGATGCATTTGTGCTTTTGAAAGTGCTTATAGTTTCAAAGCTTAGTAGACAAAGGGCAGTGCCAAACCTAGTTAGACGGCTGATGAAATTACAGTCACTCTGGGGCCTGTGAAGAGGAGTAATTTCTGGAGAAGTTGAGCTTTGCTAGGAGGCATAATATCACTCTATTGTAGGTCAAGGGCCTGTACCAATTGGAAGTCAATGAAAAATTTGACCTAATAGAGGATACTACTAATGGGCTGCTGCACTGGAGGCTGGGCTTAACTTTCCCTTAAAAGAAGTAAATAATAAATAAATTCCTTATGAAAAAGCATGGAGAATATTAATTAAAATGAATTCTCCCTTACCACCAGAGATGTGGAGCCATTGTAGAAAGTGATTCAAAGAGCTTCCCCAATATGAGATATGAGGCATATTCACCCATAACAGCTTTATCCATTGGCTTGCCAATTATTCAGGTTTTGATGTGTAGAAATCCCTTTAATACACTAAGCTGTTGTACTCTTAAGCCCAAAGGCACCCCAGACCCAACACCCTGTCCATTTGCATAGGCTGCACAGGCAAGGGTTAACAGTACAACTGATGAAAATCGGATAGGCCAGCAAAGTTGTTCCCTTCTCCCTGGGCTCACCACAAAGGAAAACACTCCCATACTGGAGTGAGAAGACTCATCCCAAAGGTCACCCCCACAACCTCTGAGTCTTGTGGAGGAGACTCAAAATAAATACAGCCTGGGAGATCAAAGACCAGAGAGCCCCATTGGCTCCAGGGAAAGTCAAGTCAATACCCTAGCAGGGGAGAAGAATTGCTTCACTCACCCTGGAACCTCCAACCCCAGGAAAGTGGGGGAAGGGGGGGATCCCACATGACCTGTGCTGAAATAGGGAAGGAAGGGGAGTGTGTGATGGGACTAAGAGTTTTAGTGAGAGATATAGGGAAGGAGGGGAAGTAAACACACACAAACACTGGTGGCCACCAGAAGTTTGAGCCTCTTTGGTAGCTGGAGGCTGGAAGAAAGGACAGAAATGGCTCTGGCTATGATGGGGATCTTACTGGGCCTGCTACTCCTGGGGCACCTAACAGTGGACACTTATGGTAAGGCAGAATGTGGGGGCCTGGCTGCCATTGCTGGCTTAGGCAAAAGGCTAGGGGGTTGGCGTTTAATGTCTACTAAGGAAAGCCTATTCCTGCTGGGCAGGTGAGTGTTCTCAACCAAACTCTGCAGGTTCTCTCAGTCTTGAGCAAAAGGGACAGACGTAGTTGAAGTCTGTTGAAGAAGTCAGAAGGCAAGTTTGGACAGAAATTGAAAAAGGATTTTTCTCTTGGAAAACATCTGCATGATTTTCTAGGGCTTGTATCTCAGGGGCATCAAGAAGGCTCCCAGTGACACCTGAATTTTTCCTCCATCTACTGTCTCTCATCTAAAATTCTACCATTAGACTTAACCCCTCTGCTTCCAAGCTTTGGTCTCTGTCAAAATATATAGCCCCTGAAGAAGGAGTGTTTTCTAAGAGTTGGATAGGATTGTAGAAGTAACCTATACCACCCTTCATTGTCATGAATAAGTGCTCAAAAACATTCAGTAGTGATTGAGATTTCAGTGTTCACTACCTCCCCAGACCATCTAGTCTATCCAGGAGCAGCTCCAACTATTAGAAAGTTATTATTTGTGTTGAACTAAATTCAGTTCCCTCTGACTTCCATCCAACAGCCCCAGCTTTGCTTCTTGGGGCTACACAGAACATAGATGCTTCCTTGCCCTGTGATAGCCCTTCAAAGGCCTGAGGACAAGTATTATATCTCCTTGACTCTTCTCTCCTCCAAGCTGAACAGCCCCAGCTTTTTCAACTGGTCTTCATAGGACTCGGTTTCTTACACATTCCTGGGCTAACTCACTTCCCTATAGACATGGCTCAATTTGTCTGGGCTATTTATGGGTTGGATACAAATCCCAAAGGAGGATGGACTATTCCATAGTCGCATTATTTCCTTGGAGCTTGGGAAGCTCCATCCTCATTTATACTCCTGAGAAGTGAGATGGATTTTCAGGAAACTAAACCTGGGTAACAGCTAAGTGAGATCCAATATAGGGTAAAGGGGGTTTTTGCTGCTTCTCTATCATCCCTAGAGAAAAAGGCTGGATAGGTGTTAGTTTGGTGTCACTTGTGAGGTCAGAAAGAATCCAGCTTTCCATAGCTGACTCTGATTAGGTTACCCTATCCTGGGGCTCTGTGACCCATCAGACTCTGGAACCCCAGAGTTAGAAAAGACTCTGAATTAAGTCAACCAAAAGAAAAAATAATTTTCCCCCAAGCCAAAGAGCATTAGTGGCAGAGTTAATGCTCCTGAAAAAAATATTTTTCTTTCTATAACTACCATATTTCCATTCTCTAGTAGGTTTTATAACGTATCTCTCTACCTTCTCCAAGTCTGTTGGTGTGAGCTAGGGCTCAAGCCTGGGGCTTGAGGGAACATTTTAGAAATGTTAAATTTAAATACTGTGCTTGTGTGCGTGTGTGTGTGTGTGTGGGAGAGAGAGAGAGAGAGAGAGAGAGAGAGAGAGAGAGGAGGGCACTCTTGTTCCTTCCCCAGCCTATGAGCTTTTCTAGACCTGGAAGCAGGCCTTCCATTTGTATATAGAATCTTACACTATAGACCTGAGGCTCAGGTTATGCTGAGCTGTAAATAATATCTTCCTTCTCCCTGGACCTCATTGTTCCCAGCCCATCTGTATAGTGAGGAGGTTGACTTGACTGGCCTCAAAGGGGTTTCTCAACTGGACAGCTCTGTGGGACTGCAACTTCACTGCTAAAAAGCCTGTAGGGGCCAGAATAAGCTGCTGATCTCTTCCTGTGGGGCTAAGAGATATGTCAAGATAATCAAAATTTTAAAAGTTCTAATCTTCATATTTTATACACATTTTAAACATTTCAGAAACATTTTATAAACATGTATTATATAAGCTAATCCTCTATCCAGGAGGCATTCCAGGAAAGGGAGAGAAGCCAGTCATGTAGGGGAATGGGATAGAGACATGGAAAATGTCACCCTCTTTGTGATGACGGGAGGAAGGGGATTCAGAAAGAGACCTAGAATGGCTCTTACAAAGGAGCACACACCTAGTAAATTCAGCCTTTCTTTTCTTTAGTGCCATTACACAGGCGTCAGACATTTGCTTTTATAAGGCTGGGACCCAGGACCACAATAAGTTCAATACTGTTCCCTCTTTCTCAAGCCAAATCCTCCCTCAACAAAGCTCCTTGAGTCAATATCCAGCCCTGGTCTTTCCCCTGAAGAAGGCCAATATTTGAAGGAAAAACAAACATTTCCTGAGGGAGGAGAGCAAAGCTCAGGCATTATGGGAAAGATTTTTCAGAAAGCAGCTGGCAGATGGGGGCATATTTTTTTTCAGACAATCATGGGATAATATCTAACCCTGAGATAACATCCAGAAGCCATGTCAGGTAGGCCCAGGTAAGAGGTTGCTGGTTTCTATTGTGACTGATGGTTTAATAATTTAAGAAGGTAAGAAAGCAGTGTAGCTTCTGAAAACCTGTATTCTAGGCCTCTAGGCCTAGCTTTGACCTTGCTATCCGTGTGACATTGAGTAAGCATCTTCCTATCTCTGGGTTTCAGCTTACTCATATGTACCATAAGGGAATGTAACTAAGTGATTTCTAAAAGCTCTTCCAGCTATGCCACTCCAGAAGACTCCAAATTCTATCCTCTTTTGTACCTCAACCCCTGTTATACCAAGTGACTTGCCATTTGGTGATTTTAAGGTATCCATAATGGGCACAGTGTTCTGCCAGGAGGTGAGGGATTTCCCGAAATGGATTTTTCATACCCAATCTTCCAGGAAAACCAGGAGTATTGTTTAATTTGGCCAACATTTTACATTGGTTGCTAAGATAGTCCTGTTATTGGAGACACAGGCTGCTGTATCCTCTCTGGCTGCCCTACAACCCACAGACAACCTAGTACCTGCCCATAACTCAGTAGATTGTATCAGACAGGAGAGAGTGGTTCCTTACCATATGATGACTTCTCCTTCATGTCAATATTAAAGCTGATGACGTTCCAACCTAATTAATCTGCTTATCCAGGGAATGACATACTGAAGACTGCTATAGGATAGGAATAATTTAAAACAACTACAACAAGTTTCACCTAGGGCACGGGACAAGACTGATATTTATCCAGCACCCACTGAATGCCAGCCACATGCTAGGTGCTTTCACATGTATGAACTCATTTAACCTTCACAATTATTCTCTATAGAATCATTATTATTATTTCCACTTTACTGATAATTACCTGAAGTTCAAATACGTTTGCTATTTTACCCAAGGTCACACAGAGAGATATGTGGTAAGGCAGACTTTGCACTTACATCAGTGGTATTCCTACTACATAATACAGTCCTTCATTACCCTCCTGCTCTGATTAGGGGCTCCTACTTGATTCTAGGAAAACTACAAGGAAAGGTAGAAGGTAAAAGTCAGTGGTATTGTGGTTTACTTCACTTTGGAGATCAAAGAACCTGAGGAATAGTAAAATGTCATTTTTCTTGTGATGCCCTGTACCTATAATCCAATCTCTATGCAACTAAGAAGCACGAGGAGGAAGAGGAGATAAGAATAAGAAAAAGGAGAAGGAACAAAAAAGAACAGAAGCATAATGGAAGAAAGAGTGGAAGAAATAAAGGAGGAAGAAGGGAGAGGAAAAGAAAAATAAGTAAAAGGGGGAAAACATGCCATTTTGGGAAGTCTAGTTACAAACTCTGTCCTATTCATTCTGGGACGGAGGAGTCAAGCCTGACCTACTTTTCAAAACTGAGAAATTGAAACTAACTAACAATTTTTTTTTTGATAGGCCACACTGAGCTTTGTGAGAATTTCCAGTAAATTCCCAGGGAGGGAAAACACAAGCCAGGCCTTGCAGCTCCCCTAAGATCAGAAGGAAGACATGCATATGCATAGACAAAGGCATTTTCAACTGCTCCAGATGTCCTCACAGCAGAATGCTGCTTTGTTGCCCAAGAGGGGAATGTGAGAGTGCTTTTCAGAGAAGAGGAGAGACATTGGGAAAGTCCAGAGGAAGATTAATGGGGAATAGCCTATTAAACCAAGAGGCTTAGATAGTTTTCATGGGGTTTAAGGATGGTATATTTGTGCTTGCATGTGGCCAAAAATATGCATGGGCATGTGTGTCGATGATAATGAAATGCTGCATCTGCAATCACATGGAGGTATGAACTGTCTATAGCACAATGAAACCTACTACCTGGTGAAAATTCACCGCCAGCTGGAACATATAATCATATAACTTCTATTTCTATTATAGTCTATTAGCACTGGACCACCTAAGATTAGAAGGGACCTTAAAGAGCAATGCTAAGACCCAAACAAAGCCTAGAAATTCCCCAGACAGCTTAATTCATCCATAGATAGCTCTGATTAATCACAAAGTCCATTGTAAGGCAAACCATCCCTTCTGCGATGTGGAAGGCAGAAAAGAATATCATTAAAAGAAATAGAATTAGGAAAATAGGGCTAACCAAAATCTACCCCTCTTGTATTCCCATTTGTAGGTCTGAGTTCTGCTCTCTGCCAAATTTGAAGCATTCCAGGGAGTATGTAGTGGATCTAGCAACATGGACTTATGTTTATTTATTCTTTTCTACTCAAGGGTTTTTTCTTGGGTAAAATATGCTATTGATGTTCTAAGAGTCCGTGGTGAGGGCACAGGCTAGAGGCTTGACTTTAGTATCTCTATTAACAGAAGCCCTGATGCTGGACAGCACATTCTGGGAGTTAGAAAGCATACACTCAACCCATCCAAAAGATGTCATCTTCCATTTGCTTAACTGAATACTGGGAATTCTAGGCTCAATTAAAAGCTTTTGAATAAATATGACTGAATAGTAATACCTCATATCTTCGAAACCACCTCTCTTAGGAGAGACATGAATATATTGCCTAAATATACCCACCCCACACTCCTGGCCCCAGTTAAATAAAACAAAAAAATCTTCAAAATAAGAGCTTATGGATGGAAAATTCTGATGGGAGGGCAATGGTTGTTTCAACAGCCCCACCTCCTTCCCCCACCCGCATCCCCACCCCTAAGTGTTTCCTTCTCAAGCATGCCAAGGAGCAATCTCCCATTGTTTCTATCACCATACCCACTACAGCCAGCTTCAGGATTTCACTCAGAACCTTTTCCTCTCTAGACCAAGAATGGATGCAATCTTTTCCCCCTCAAGATGAAATTTTCCTATGTATCCTTGCTAGGAACTAAGAGAAATCAAAAGGAAAATAAACAAAAGAAATCAGGGGGAAAAAAAGTCAGGTTTACAAAGTGCAGGTTTCAAATTTAACAATAACTAATGATTTTGTTAAACAGAAATGTATATCCAGACTTCTTCCTCTCAGCTGGTTCTACCCTCAGAATTTCCTTTTTCCTGTCTTTCAGAGAACAGCTTAGGGTTGGGACCCCAGTCACTGAGTATTTCTAAGGGAACAAGAGAAAATAACAAGGCAGAGGGCCCTTTCTTGCTGATCTCAAAAGCCTACACTTTTCTCCAGGTGCATATTTACAAAAAATGAAAGATTCCAGACCCAAATGCTTAGCATTTTTGCTTCCACATCTCTTTTGAAAATGTGAAAAGAAATGTTTTTCATGGATTTGCAGAATGACAGAGCTGATAGAATATCTAGGGCACCTACCATCCAAACTCTCCACATTATAGATGAAGTAAATGAATCTTCCATGGTAGGAAGGTGACTTACCTAGGATCACCTCCATAGCAACACAGTAACAAAAAAGGGCTTGAAACTCACAAATCTAAACAATGTTAAAGGCTTTCATTCTGAATACTGATTCTGATTGACGAGAAGGCTAGCAAAGAGCAAAAGGGCACAGGTACACAAAAGTGTGATAGAAAGAAAGTTGAGTGCTTTTTCTCAGAAACCTTTTGAGGTCTGTCGTTGCCACCTTAGGTGCCAGATAGGTATGCCATCTATGTTTGCTTCTTTCCTCCGTTCTGCCTCTTCAGGACGTCCCATCCTGGAAGTGCCAGAGAGCATAACAGGACCTTGGAAAGGGGATGTGAATATTCCTTGCACCTATGGCCCCCTGCAAGGCTACACCCAAGTCTTGGTGAAGTGGTTGGTACAACGTGGCTCAGACCCTGTCACCATCTTCCTACGTGACTCTTCTGGAGACCATATCCAGCAGGCAAAGTACCAGGGCCGCCTGCATGTGAGCCAAAAGGTTCCAGGAGATGTATCCCTCCAATTGAGCACCCTGGAGATGGATGACCAGAGCTACTACACGTGTGAAGTCACCTGGCAGACTCCTGATGGCAACCAAGTAGTGAGAGATGAGATTACTGAGCTCCGTGTCCAGAAACGTGAGTCACTAAGGGGGTAGAAAAGTACTGATAATCAATGAATCAATAGTGGATGTAATTCTAGAAACTCCTGAAAAACCCAGAAGCCTTTGTTTATCTATACAGAGGCTCTCCACAGGTATATGTGCTTATCAGAGAAAGTGGACAGGCAAAGAATTATTAGGGTTAGCATTCCCATGGTTAAATTTAAGAAATTCTGGGAACGGTTCCTGACCTGCAAATCTGTATCCCTTCAAGTGTCCCAGAAATGCCAGCATCCATAGCCTAGTTACCCTGCTTGGGCTCTGGGATTTACAACTCAAAAATGAGTATATTTAATTTGTAGATAGATGCTGATAGAGAAGCTCTGGGGAATGGGAGGCAGAGGTTAGCCAGGATAAGTTTGCTTGGTGGACAATTTTACAAAGGTCTGGCCCTGAAAATCCACAACTGCAGGTAATCCAAACTCAAAACTTGAGCCCCAGAACAAACTACATTATTTTTAAAGGTCAGTTGATTTTTACTTCCAAATATTCCAAAATCCCAGGTAATACCAAAAAGTACTTACCTTCAAAGGAAGCCATTTTGTTTGTATTGCCCTTTCCTTCCTATTTCCTCCAAAGTCAGAAGCCCCCTTTAGTTCCAGTTGCAGATATATGCATGCTCTTATGCCCAAAAAGAGTGACTCGGTCTTGTGGTCCCATATCCTTATGACTGCCCAGAGTTTCCTGTCTTGTCTTTTCTTCACAGTCTCTGTCTCCAAGCCCACAGTGACAACTGGCAGTGGTTATGGCTTCACAGTGCCCCAGGGAATGAGGATTAGCCTTCAATGCCAGGCTCAGGGTTCTCCTCCCATCAGTTATATTTGGTATAAGGAACAGACTAATAACCAGAAACCCATCAAAGTAGCAACCTTAAGTACCTTACTTTTCAAGCCTGCGGTGGTAGCTGACTCGGGCTCGTATTTCTGTACTGCCAAGGGCCGGGTTGGCTCTGAGCAGCACAGCGACATTGTGAAGTTTGTGGTCAAAGGTGAGTGGCCCTCTCTCCTGGTGAGCATCTTAACAGACCAGTTTGAACCAAAGACACCTCAAATGTGCCCTTATGCAAAATAGGAATTGGGAGAATAGGGTCCCAAGCAGGCAATGGTTACACAATCCCAAATAAAAAAAAAATGGGACTGGGGACAACAGGGATAGAGACATTGCCCGTCATGCCATAGGTTAAGTAGATAAAGACAGCGAAGGAAAGAGTGAGATTTACTAGCACATTGTATTGCCAGACACAAAGTACAAGAACTTGACACATATTTTCTCATTGAATCGCCACAACTGTCCCATGAGATAGTTATCATTACACTTACTTTACAGAAGAGGAAATAGAGTCAGAAAGGGGAATCTACTTGCCCGTGGTCTCACAGCAAGGAAGTATAAATCTGGAATTGCACTCAGATTTCATGCTCTTTCTACTATGTCTGATTGTTTCTCATGGTTGTATCTATATCAGATCCTGAGCACCCTTCGAAAGCTGTTGTTTTTTGTTTGTTTGTGTGTTCTGTTTGTTTGGTTATTGTTTTGCTTGTTTGATTAGGCTTGACCTAATATATTTACATGCTTTCTTTTAACTTCCCTCCCCCACTTCATTGTAAAGCCAAATACAAGTTCTGATTTAAGTATCCTTGAAGATGGGTTCTGGTTCATCAAGATTTGACTATTTCTTACAGCACTGTCCTGGGAGCACTACGAACTATGCATATAAACACTGTAAGCTGAGGCTTAAATGAAGAGTCCAGCAGTGATGTGTCCAGATGAGTTTTCTTAGCTTTCAAGAGATCTCCTTGGAAAGAAAGATACCCCAACAAGATCACCATTGCTCAAAACATGTTGGAAACTAACTGATTTTAGGGAATTGCCCTCAGAACCATCTGAAAATTATTGTCTTCTGAGGATAGATCTGTATAAGGAGAGGATGTAAAGCTAGCCCAAATGGCTTATTACCATTTGGGCTAGGAGACTGATGTTGGTTTGAGACTCTTGTGTTTGCCTGGAGGAATTTGTTTCCCAAAGTTAAGCTGTAGTGAGGATGTATGTGCTGTAGATCATGGTTTGTTAGTTTGGGGAGGAACAAGAGTGGTCCGCCCTGAAACAGTTATATGAACAATGTCCCAGTTCTCTAAGAGCTGACAGTCTGGTCAAGCAGAGAGGGCAGGGCATGACCAGAAAGCCCAAGAATGTATACTTCATAAAGAGACTAACTGAACATTCTCGCCTTTCTGTGAGTTACTTCTCAGACCATCTAGGCAAGAACTTGCTCACAGTAAACCCGCCTGCCTATTCCTTCTCACAGTCAATGCTTATCACAGTGCTGTTAAGCAGTGCTCGCCATTGCCCCCTACTGATAGATAAGAAAACTGAGGCTCAGGGAAATTATTCTCAGCCTTCCACTCTTCCCTGCTCTGTGAGCCAAGGTAATCTTACCTGGCTACCTCTACCTGCCTCCCTGTCCACCCAACCTTGTCCCCTGGGTCTGACTCCCGGTTTCACCTCTGCCCTATGGAACTCTCAGCCCTTCACCCTTCCACCTCACTATGCACTGTTCTTTAGTTCTAGAAGGACTCTGGAGGCCCTGCTTTTGCTCATGTTCTTGGACTGCTGAGCTTTGCTCACAAACAAAACAAAACAAAACAAAGATATGAATTGACTCCACTTTAATTTGATGCTCTGCAACATCCACTGCCTGCCCCCATACTGTGTGTCTATCTATTTGCTTATCTTTGTCTCATTCCTTGTAGCAGCTTTTCAGAACATTTCTACCTTATTTAAGGCCCCCAGCCCTACTCCTAAAAGATAAGGTAACTTCCTTCCTCTGTAAGAAGGTCCAGGCCCTCTTCAGATGTGAATTTTATCAACTACCCTCCTCTCTGCCTTGATATTTCCCTATCCATTTCCTCTTGGCTCAGAGTAAGGTATGCTTTGCTCCTCTCCACAACTAGCCCCTCCTCCTGAACTCAACATCAGCTACTCCAATGCCTGGCAACACCCTTTATCCTCTACCTAAGTCAAATATATATGCATGCATAATATATGTATATATGTCAGTATGCAAGCCTAATACATACATACATATATATATATTATATTAAAAAATATTTTTCTCCATCTGCCACCTAATCTCTCCTATGGTCACTACCAACCTTCTCATGAAGGTAGCTTCCACCAGCTGAACCTCTCAATTCATTCACCACACATAACTTTGTAATTTGGGGTCATCATTAACCTCTGTATCACCAAATCCCAAGGCCTCTGCATTCATACTTTTCCTCCTCAACATCTGTGTGACAGTGGTCCCTGTTGGCCATTTATTCCTCCTCAGTATTCTTTCAGTCACTGCTATCAATGACACCAATTTCTCTTGGTTCTTCTAATACCTTCCTGAATGATCCTTCTGAGACACCTTTGCTGGCTCTTTTTTCATTCACTCCTTAATTGTAAATGTTCTCAAAGACTCAATTCTTATTCATCTCTGCATGTATTTCTATATTATCAGGAGATTTTATTTACTTCTGTGACTTCAAATATCACCTGCAGGCTGATGACTCTCAAACCATAATATTATCTGTAATTTTTTTTCCTGACTGCTAGATCCCAATGTCTAGTTACCTTCTGGACAGCTTCATTTCTAATCTCAGCTTGTTCAAAACTGAATGTACCTTTTACTCACCAAACCTGTTCCTCAAACCTGTTAGAAAACACAGCAGTATCTTTGACTCCTCCTTCTCTTTTACCTCGCGTGGTCAAATAATCATCAAGATTACCAAGTGCTGTGAATTCACCTACTGAATCAGGTATCTTATTAGGCTTTTTCTTTCTCTTCCTATACCCTCATGGTCTCATATTCTCTTTTAAAAAACAATTTCAATCGTCTTCTAAATGCTCTCCCCATGTTCATACATTCTTATGAAATCATCAACTTATTCAATATTTATTGAGTATATATTTTATGTCACTAGATTATATAATTCAAGAGTGCAGAATTCTATCTGTCTACTTCATGACTGTTCTCCAGAGCCCAGCAAAGTATTTGGCACAAAGAAGACACTAGACACTAGACGAATATTGTATTTGTTAATGAATGGGCAAAATATGCTATTGCCTCATCTTTGAAAATCCTACCCCATTGTTGTCAGAATTATTTCCAGAAAAAGAGGCTGAACAATTTTTGCTTCCTTTCTCAAAAGAAAGTAAACCTTTCTCAAAAGGTGTAACCTTCTGTTACACCCCATGGATCCTTCCAACCAAAGAACAAAGCCCAAACTCTTTTAGTCTGTTTTCAGCCTATCTATCCAGCTTTATCTACTAATATGTTTCTCCACATCTAAAACGGAGCATGCTGTTTCCTCTGCTAGCAAGAGGGAGGAGCTTATGGTTTTCTCATGTCTTTCCTGAGCAGGTACATGGCCCTGTGCTGGTGTGTGGCCTTCTACTTTCCCAGAACTGTGTCAGAACTCTTCAAAATCCCTATGGAAATCTTATTCCTCAACCGTTTTTAAGGCTATTTTGGTTAGTTTTTTGTTTTTTTTGTTTTGTTTTGTTTTGTTTTGTTTTTGCTTTTGTTTTTGTTTCTCTCACCTATTATCCATTGTCTCAGGCAGCTGTGTGACAAACGCTACCCCATCACTGGGGAGAGGCTCTTAGCACTGGGTGACCAATAAAACAAGTCTTTTGAGTCAGGTCTTTCAGGGAACCACCAGGCAGGCCAAATAATGGCAATTGTTCAAAAATGAAGTTTGTTGGGCCCACTCCAGCACCTGGAATGGGGTTGTATGTTCAAGTTTACCTCTGAGGTAGAAGGGGTAAGGGCACAAGGATAAGTTAAAACAACATAAACCTTGCTGTTCTTACCAAAACTGGGATATTTTTCTTCCATAAATTCTCTCTAAGGTGCTGCAAACCTTTGGCTATTTTGCAAAATTCTAAAAAAAAAAGTTGATTATGTCAAATTTTGCATTATTTCACTGATGTTGTTAAAAGGTAAATTTCTGGAGGTTATTATGCCACCATTTTCACTGATGTCACCCATTGCCACCTACTTTATGATACCTGCCAAGTTTCTCTCAAGAGAATTAACTACTAGGTCTCAGTTAGAAGTCAGTAAAAAATAAAATATATTTTCCCATCCAAGTTGACTCACCCTCTGAACTCTAGATACAAGTTCCTTCCAGATCTATTAATCTTGGGTTTAAAACTCTGTCCTTGATTGATATATGAAAAATGAACAAGCAACACAGGACTTACCAGCGTCATGACAGAAGTGTTGAGACAGGTCCAAGTATGGAACTGAATGGCCTTTACTTACTTCCTCTTTCCCTAGGGCATTAAACTATTTACCCAAGGGTACAAGATCCCTTGAATCGGTTCCCTTTTCCTTGCAGACTCCCCAAAACTACTCAAGACCAAGACTGAGGCACCCACAACCATGAGACACCCCTTGAAAGGTGAGTTTTACTATTGTTTGAGGAAGTAGTAGAGGTCCAAAATGGTGTCATGGTAGCCAAGGAAGGAATCACAATGCCATTGAATGGCTAATAAACAGTCAATTGGTTCCTCAGCGAGAGCATAGCAGTAAAGGAATGGAAACAAAAGAAAGGTAGCAATGATGAATATATACTTTTTTTTGTGAAAACTTCTGAGGCAAAAGGAAAGAGAGAGTTAGAATACTCCCATTGGAAATGCAAAAAAAAAAAAAAAAGAGAACACCAAATTCTATTCTGCTCCTAGTTTGACTTGCTGTGTGACTTTGGGTGTATTACCTCCCCTCTATGGGACTTCTTCTCACTACCCACACCTAAAGTAAGAAACGAGGATGCCTCATCTCGTGGTACTAGTGGTTGATAACACGGCCAGGGACTCTGGTAAGTACAGCACAAATGGCCAGAGAAGGACTCCAACGTTTGCAACCATCTCCTACCTCTCAGCTTTTTGATAGAAGAGAGATCTCTGACCCTATTCTCTATATTCATAGCAACATCTACAGTGAAGCAATCCTGGGACTGGACCACTGACGTGGATGGCTACCTTGGAGCAACCAGTGCTGGGCCAGGTAAGAATATTGTCAGGATTTCTATCTTTTCTTCTTGACTCTAAGCTTTGTGACCAAAACTTTCCATTATGCACACTGTTCTACAGCATTGAACTCTGCAAGTCATTACCTGCTATGTGCCAAGCAATGGTCAAGGACACTGAGGATGGGTAAGGTGGGTGGGATGGAGAGAGAGAGAGATACAGATCCAGGGATGAGCGAAGTCAGAGTGAGGTTAAGGGGAGTGATAAATGTGTCCTTTATTTAGTTATCTGTTGCCATAGTAATATACTTTCCAAACATTCTGAGCAAGAAATAAGGATAGAGACATTATGACATTATGACCTCAGCCAGGTAAAGATAATGGCAGAGCGTCATTGCTTGAGCTCTTAACCAGGGTTCTTCGAGCCACTTGAAGCTGATTTCTGATTCCTCCAAGGCCTTGAAGATTCCCAAGTCAGGGTCTCAGAGATTCAAATCCCAGATAAATCTTTTGTGTTTCACCTGCATCTGATAGTCAGTTGGTGTGCATTGACATGACTGCATTGACTATTGAAATAATAGAACACTCTCACACCAGTTGATAATTAGCTGCTCCCCTTAACCCCTGAACCCTCCATTATTACCTGGGGCCGCCTTGTCCCATTCCTCAGAACTCTCTAGACCACCCCCATGGTCATGCAACAAAAGGTATACCAAAGAATCTCTAAGACTCCAAGTCTACAGTAGGCATCTGTTGTGATTGGTTGGAATTAAATAGTTTGATAACTATCACTCCTGGTACTCATTCTCTGCCTGTGTATAATTGAGAGTGGACTTCCAAATGCTCTTTGTATCTCTCCTTTCCTGATTGTAGAGCTTTTTGGCTATCTCTGGGCAGCACTCAAGCCTGTTTTATGTGCCACATTTGCATTGCCATCTTTGGCTTCAAGACTTCCATAGTTCCATTCCTGTCCCAGAAGAACATCTATTGGGAGAAAAGAAGTTAGAAAATGCCTCATAGGGAGTTGGTTTGGAAAAATGAGAAAACAACCTTGGGCAAAGTCTACGTTCTTAGATATTAAGTCTGCGACCTATTTTCTCTACCAAGTTTTTAGTACTTGACTCTCTTCAAAAGAGAATATTTCTTCGATTTGTACCAGCTTATAACTTGAGTTCTCTCAGTTCCAACAAGACACTCTGAGGACCACAAATACTGGATTCCTAGGACACGATATCTTAGAGTCTCATGAAAACAAGCCAGTTGCAGCAACAAATCCTAAGTACACTGAGGTTCCTTTCCTTACACCTCTCTATCACCTGACTTAGCTTCTTAGATTCAGAATATTATAGCTAAAAGTGCATTAGACATCATTCAATCTTTTCATTGAACTTATGGGGCAACTAAGGCCTAGTGACAAAACTAAGTTTTGTCTAAGGTCACTGTATTCATTTTTCCATGGCTGCTGTAAAAACTTACCCAAACCTAATATCTTAAAACAGTGTAAATATATTATCTTTCACTTCTGGAAATAAGTCTGACACAGTTATCCTTGAGCTAAAATCAAAATGTCAGTCAGCAAGACTGTGTTCCTTTTGGAGAGTTTGGAGAAGAATTAATTTCCTTGTCTTTTCTGGCTTATAGAAGCTACCCACATTCCTTGGGTTATGGCCCCCTTCCTCCATTTTCAAAACTAACAATGTAGCATTCTCAAATCTCTATTCCTTTTTACTATGTAAACTAACATATGGACAGGTTCCAGGAATGTAGATGTGAATATCTTTAGAGGACCATTATTCTGCCTACCATAGTCATATAGCAAGTAAGTAAGAGATCTAGGACTGGAAGCCCAGTTCAGTTGATTCTTTCAGCTTTTAAGCATAATGGGAATATGTGTCTCAAGTGGCTCAGTGGAAATATGTTTTGATAAAGAAGGAAGCTGGGGACTTGACCAGAGAGTGTGATGGGAAGAATCTTTGTGGCTAGAAGTAACTGATCAGAATCTTAATAAGGTATGTAGCATTTTTGGTGAAGCTGGAAAGTCAGAATATTATTTTCTTTTTTCTAAGGGAAGGTGAAAACCTTCTGTCTTGGCCCTATAGAAAGCATAAACAACTAGCTCAAAAGCCCAGGCCAATCAGCCCACCATTGAGTCTGTAAGAACCTATTTACACATGGCATCCTTTCTCAAGTTTTTCTCAAGTGCCTGGAGTTTTTTCTCTCTGGCTAGCTAAGAAGGTTAACAGAATATGGAAAATGAAAAAGAAAAAGGCTTGGCCTAGTCTGGGTTATTCCTTAGAGTTTTTGTTTCTGGCCTTATTTTCAACCAAATACCACTTGATCTTGTTTTACTGTCTAGGAAAGAGCCTGCCTATCTTTGCCATCATCCTCATCATCTCTTTGTGCTGTATGGTGGTTTTTACCATGGCCTATATCATGCTCTGTCGGAAGACATCCCAACAAGGTTAGTCATGAATATGAGAAGGTGGCTTTGGCTCATTTATTCTTTCTGTCAGTATACTTGAGCCTAAATTCTGTATCAGGCATTGTGTTAGGCACTTCAAGAAGATCCCAGCCTAGTTTGGGAGTGAAGGTTGGGGTGCAGGGAGACAGATGTTCAAGCAAACAATGGCATAAGACTTATGGAACTAAAAGCACTAGGCTTTGGTACTCAGTCAAGTACAGCCATCTTTCTAATGAGTCACCTTGTAATGATGCAAGAGAAGGAGAAGTCACAATCCCTGCCCTCGAGTTGCTTACAATTTATTTAGGAGATTCAAGGTAGAAACATGGAATTCATCAATAACAATATATAGCAATAGAGGCTATAAGCTCAAAAACTAGAGAAGACAATCAATGCTAAAGGGATACAGAGGAAAAGAGAGCCATTTAAGGCTTGAGTAATTAGCAAGGGATTTCAGAAGGAATAATATCTTAGACCACATTTTGGAGGATGAAAACAATTTGTAAGGAGACAATATTTCAAGAAGAGAGAACTACATCAGCAAAGTTGTAAGGGCCTAAAAGACAACTAAGAGTGGGGTCATCAATAAAGAAAACTTCTGTAGATGGGCAACAGAGAAGTGCAATGGGAAAGGAAAGCTTATTCCTGATTATAGAAGGCCTTAAACGCCAGGTTAACTAATTTGGACTTTCTTCACCAGGCCTTGCAAGGTTACTAAAAATTACCAATTTTTTCAAGCATGGAAGTGGCATAATGACAGCACAGTTGTCAGAGCCATTTAAAAACTATGAACCAACCAACCAAGGAGGAAAAAAAAACTTGGGATGCTTGTTTCTAAAAGGAAAAAAAAAAAAAAAAAATACTAGCTATCTCTCAATGCCCAGTGCACTAGTCATTTTGCCTAATGTCAGTTTGTCTTATTCTCTGTACTATCTCTTACTCCAAAATAGCCTGGTTACTACCATGGGTCCTTGAACATCTCCTCCCAGGTTTCAATTATAAGCTCTGGCTTTTGCCAGTTAGCATGGCTATCACCATGAGGCTGAACTTGATAGCAGATACCTCACATGACCACAAATCCCAGGGGCACTAAAATGAAAGTATTCTCGTATAGTCTTGATGAGGCTAGGCATAAACGCTAACCACATTAAATTGTTTCTCTCTCAAAAACCTTCCATGGTTTCTTATGGCCCAGGGGATATAGGTCAAAACGCAGCATTCTATTCAAGGCTCTCTGTGATGTGGCTCTAGCCAATTTTCTCAACCCCCACCACTTCCTTATACCTAGTCTCATTTCCAAAAATTCCTCTTTCCTATCTTTCTATAAGGGAGACGGCCTCAGGGCATCAATTTAACTTAACATAATTACTGAGCACCTATTGTGTGACAGGTGCTGGGCATATTAAGATGAAAAAGACATGACCCTTGCAGTACAGGTGATCATAGGCCAATGGGGGAGGCAAGACACAGAAATGCAGGGCTCTACCATAAGGCAGAATTCCTGTGGTTTCTCTTGTTTACTTTTTTGTTGTTTAATGCTTGAATTTCCAGTTGCATCCCCGAAAAATTATAAGCACCTAGAGGGCAGTACCAAGAAACATCTGTCTTTGCACCAACCTAAGCCTTTGAACCTGTATGGAATATAGGACATTCCTCCTCCACAGACTCTAGGGGGCAATAGTGACCAATACCATGGTTTTTCCTGGGTATATGGTGGGAGTGAGTGCATTTGGGAGTGGCTTGGGTCATGGTCATCGGCATCAGACTAATCTAGCCCCTTCTTCCCGGTATCCAGCCTTACAGTCAAGTTTCCCACAAGGACTCTCTGGGGATCCTTGGGGGAGATTCCTGGGTAAAGAGCAGGTCCAGTTCCAGTGCCCTCCCTGCACCCATACCCAGAAACTGCTCCAGCCCAATATCCTGAGTCCAAGATGACAAAAGGGATAGTGACCATGTGTGCTTCCCCTTCCTTTACCTGATAAATTTGCATCTCTGTGTTTCAATTCACCTCCCCAATACCTACGAGGTGTTGGAAAGCTGAGACATATTAAAATTCCCTCCTCTGTACCCTTCCCTCATCTTTTGATTGGTACCCGGGATCCATGCTTGACCTTTGTCCACTTGCCATGAAAACTTTTGACATGATTCCTCCTTCTTTTCTAGAGCATGTCTATGAAGCGGCCAGGTAAGAAAGCCTCTCCTCTTCCATTTTTACCCCGTCCCTGCCCTCAATTTTGATTACTGGCAGGAAACATGGAGGAAGGGGGGTGTGGCACAGACCCAGTCCTAAGGCCAGAGTCCTTCAGAGTCAGGACATAGCTGTCTTCCCTCTCTCAGGCACCTCCTGAGGTTGTTGTGGCCCCCTGAACACAAAGGATAATTTAGATCCATCTGCCTTCTGCTTCCAGAATCCCTGGGTGGCAGGATCCTGAGAATTAATTGGCAAGAATTCAGGCAGAAGGGTGGGAAACCAGGACACCAGCCCCAAGCCCCTTCTTATGGGTGGTGGACTCTTGGGCCATAGGGTGCATGCCAGAGAGGCCAACGACTCTGGAGATACCATGAGGGTGGCCATCTTCGCAAGTGGCTGCCCCAGTGATGAACCAGCTTCTCAGAATCTGGGCAACAACTACTCTGATGAGCCCTGCATAGGACAAGAGTACCAGATCATCGCCCAGATCAATGGCGACTACGCCCGCCTACTGGATACAGTTCCTCTGGATTATGAGTTTCTGGCCACTGAGGGCAAGACTGCCTGTTAAAAATGCCCCACTAGGCCAGGATCTGCTGACATAATTGCCTATTCAGTCCTTGCCTTCTGCATGGTCTTCTTCCCTGCTACATCTCTTCCTGGATAGCCCAAAGTGTCTGCCCTGCCAACACTGGGGCCCCTGGGAGTCACTGGCTTTGCCTTAGAATTTGCCAGATGCATCTCAAGTAAGCCAGCTGCTGGATTTGGCTCTGTGCCCTTCTAGTATCTCTGCTGGGGGCTTCTGGTACTCCTCTCTAAATACCAGAGGGAAGATGCCCATAGCACTGGGACTTGGTCATCATGCCTACAGACACTATTCAACTTTGGCATCTTGCCACCAGAAGACCAGAGGGAGGCTCAGCTCTGCCAGCTCAGAGGACCAGTTGTATCCAGGATCATTTCTCTTTCTTCAGGGCCAGAGAGTTTTTAATTGAAATTGTCATTTCACAGACCAGGGTTCAGTTCTGCTCCTACACTGTAAGTCTAATGTTCTGACTTTCTTCTGGTGCTCAATAAATAATCACAACAGCAACTTCAGTCATGTTGGTCTTCTCTCACAGTATGGTAGGAACTACTAAAAGTAATTAAAGTGAGACTAGTTAAGAAGGCTGGGGCCCCTGAGAGTATGGATGTCACTTTTGCTTTTTTGGTCTTTTCCCTTCCCACACATGCCACTCCTACTTCACTCCACTGGTAAGCCCAGCTGGAGCACAGTATTCACTGATTAAACAGTACTCCCCTGGCTTCCCTTACCCAGCATGTCATCCTGCCAGGTCCACCTGGATGATTCTTCCCACATCAACTGGAAGCCTGAGAAAGAAAAAGTCCTGGGCTGGGCACGGTGGCTCACACCTGCAATCCCAGCACTTTGGGAGACCGAGGAGGGCAGATCACGAAGTCAGGAGATCCAGACCATCCTGGCTAACATGGTGAAACCCCGTCTCTACTAAAAATACAAAAAATCAGCCGGGCGTGGTGGCGGGCGCCTGTAGTCCCAGCTACTTGGGACACTGAGGCAGGAGAATGGCTTGAACCCGGGAGGCGGAGCTTGCAGTGAACCGAGATCGCGCCACTGCACTCCAGCCTGGGCGACAGAGCGAGACTCCGCCTCAAAAAAAAGAAAAAAGAAAAAGGAAAAAAAGAAAAGAAAAAGTCCTTCTGTCTCAGGGGAATATGAATGCAGAGATGAAGGGATTTCCTTCTTTCCAAAGTATGGATGCACCACTTCCACTTCTTTGAAGCTTAAAATCTTGGGGGTAGTTGCATTTTTCACAGGTTATCTGCTTTAGCTCCTGGCCCCTTCTTACAATGTGAGGTGGGGATAAGAGCAAGAAATCCTTTCTTTTCAAGGAAGAATAAGGCTAGGAGTGTGTGTGTGTGTGTGTGTGTGTGAGAGAGAGAGAGAGAGAGAGAGAGAGAGAGAGAGAGAGAGAAAGAGAGAGAGAGAGAGTTTGTATGTGTATATAAGTTCCTACTCCTACACCTTTAAATCAGGCTCCCCTGTGAGGAGGACCTGTTCTGACCCAGGTCGACATAGCTTTGTTTTCTCCATGTGATTAATGTCAAATCAACTTCTGCACTCTTCAAGGAAGTGCCATGTTGCTACTTCTGGTTCCCACGCAGCCCCTAGGTCAGTTCATGTTTCACAAGGAGTTGCTCCCCTTTTGCGATGATTACAGAAGTCAAAATAGTACACAAAAGTAACAAAAAGGAGTCCTCCACTTCACCACCCAACATGCCAAATCCATGGTAAAAATCTCAACATTTTCTTCATTCCAGACACTAGCTTCTCCTAGTTGGCGAAAGGAACAACTCTTTCTTCCCTGTCGTGCTTACAAGTCTCTGAAATAGGCCCTCCACCCAGTGGAAACCTCAACTTCCTTCATGAAACAACTTTGTCCAGACCCAACAGTCTTTGAAAATAACCATTATCTTTCCCTACTACCCATAGAAAAATGAGTTCCAGGTGTTGGAAAGAGAATCCCGGTTGCATTTTCACCGGTAAAAGGAGCCACACATCCAGGGATGCTTCTCCATAAGAGCTAAGGACTCCCAGGGATATCTCAGTCATTCATCTTAAAGAGCCTAGAGATTACTGATTCTAATACTCCCATATTAAAGATGAAAAAATTAAGCTCAGAGAGGAACAAAAACACAGTTAGTGGTAGAAAGGAGACCAACGGTCAGGCCTGTGAACTCCTCAGTGCATGTATTTATTGCAGCATCTGGATCACCTTTGCTTCAAAACTGAGAATTTTTTTAAATACAGGACAAGCTAGTAAAGAATTCCTATGTAATAGAGATAGTCCACAGCTGCAGGATAGGCTAAACAAAAATGAGGTGGGGACCTTTCTTAGGCAGATGGCTGGTTGGGGAACGTAGATGAGTGAAAAGAGGAAAAGATCTCCAGAAGATAGGGAAGGTATAAAGTTTCTCTACGACAGTTTCCCAAATCATGCTTCACTGGACATTGACACAGGAGAAGGCCTGTGGGGGAAAAGAAATTCATGATCAGATAGGTATGGCAAAGGCCTCATTCTATGGTTTCCTCTTTGAGTTTCTCAATGCAACGTTAGACTATTAAAGGCTCTGAAAAATCCTACAAGAAAGCTCCTATATAACTTTGTGTAATCAAGTAATACCAAAATTTATTTGCCCTCTGAGTCTGCTATTTTGCCTTCTTCCTCCAGCCCTTGACACTGTTTCTCAGGAATAAAAAAATCCTTCATGCTGGCTACTACCTCATATGCTCTATAACATTGTGGTGTTCACAGTTTGATTTTTTTTCAAAATCCAGAGTACAATTTGGCCCCAAAGCCTAAACCCAAAGCTAGTGAACTAGAGGAAAGTCAGTCAATCAATAAACGTTTATTATTTTCTGTAACTAAAGTACTGGGTTTTGGTAGGGGAGACAGCAATCAAAGACATAGCCTTGTCTTCTAGAAGCTCACAATCTAGTTGGGAATTCAAGAAAACCCCCTAGAAAAGTTCATTGACAATTCAAGAGGTGCTATTAGACAGTAGGAGAGAAAGGGGCACATGCCAGGGCCCAGGCAAGAAGTGCTTTGTGAATGAAGAAGGAAAAAGTATAAGTTGACTTTCAAAAGTCTCTGGAAACACTGGACTTTAGCTGATACAGGAAATATAGGGAAGAACTGGATAGGCAGAAATAAACGGAGAAAGTGTTCCTAGAGGAAAAGACACGTGGAAAAGGGAAGAGGTAGGCAAGATCAAGGAGTGTTTAGAAGGCAAGACTGAGTGTCAAGAAAGTGAATTTCTAACCCCTGCTTACTCACATAAGCCGCGATGCTTGTGTGAGAATTCTGATGTCCTACATGGTAGACTCTGGGAGGGGAATGTGAAGGAAGAAAATAATAAAGAATCAAAGAGCACTTCCATTCTTGAACCCATTATACATTTTCAAGTCTATTGCACCACCATCAGCACTCTCATGGTGTGTGTAGACTCAGCCCAGGGCTGTATTTCCCAGAGATGCTACACTTTTCCTCTGGTGTCCTCAGAAAAAAATGCCTCAGTTCCTGCAGAGTCACATAAAATAACTTGTGAGAACTTGGTGCTTGGTGAGCATCCTTGAATCCATCTGGCAGTCCATTCGTCATATGCCATCTGCCCTGGCCTGGAGCTGGTAAGCATATGCCGCACTTGGGGTATTTGACAAACTGACACTCTACCACACGGAGTGTCCAACTCAGCTTGTCAAATACACGGAGCGTGGCACTGCAGGAGGCCAAGCCAGGTGATTCTTTGGGGAAGTGAGATCTTCCTGGGAGATATGACCCTAGAGGGAAAGAGAGAGAAAGGAGTGATGAAGTCACACCCTTAGCCCCAGGGAGCTTGCTGAAAGAACCAGACAAAGCACCAGAATACGAAAGTGAGCAAAACAGGCATAAGGTTCCTAACCAGAAGAGAGATCCTGAGGATAAGCAGATAAAGCCCAAGTGACACCCAGTGCTCAGCTGGAAGCTCATCAGGCCTGAATCCTGTAGCTATGGCATTTCTAGGGGTCCCAAACTTCAATGGGTTCCTCTATGCAGCAAAGAGGGGAAAATTTGGTCATTATCCTGCCTCCCTGACTTGAGGAAAGTACCAGACCCCAGAGACAGCATCCTTGCTCCCTCTTCTCAATTCTCCCAAGCTGTATTTTCACAGTGTTGTGGTTATGCACATAGGCTTTGAGGTTAAACATGAGCTTAAATCCTAGTTCTTCCATTAGCTAGCTAGGCAACCTTCGATCAATCATTTCGCTTCTGTGAGTTCAAGTTTGCTACACCCACAAAATGTATTAAGTATTGTACCTACCTCATAAGACTATTGTGAGAATGACAGGAGATAATGCATGTAAAGCCTTTGGTTCAGTATTCAATACATAACAAATGCTCAAAAAGCAGTGGTTGTACCACTAAAATGAAAGAAAGAGTTATTGGCAATTGATTTAGCAGGATCTGGACAGGTGTGACATTGATTTCTTGTGGTCTCAGCCTTGCCTAACATGATCCTCTTGTCCCATAGGGACTCAAGAATGGCAGCTATTAAAGTGCCCTTAAAGATCATCTAGTCTCACTCACTTAGGTTATAAATGAGAGAACAAAGGCTCATGTTGGGGAAGAGACTTGTAAAGTTTACGCCATAAGTTTTTTACAGTTCAGCAGTATGCCTTATACAGTTTTCCTCATTGGTTATTTTGCCTCCCTTCTCTGTATATCCCTCTGGGAAAGGGGAGGCACATCAACAAAGAAGGCAAAAACAGGCAATAGCTTTGCAATGCAGCATTTGGGATCAGTGAACCCACAATCCACCAGGGCAATAAGGAAGCTGCCAGGAGCAGGGTCAGGTCTGAGACTTCTGGGAGAATTCCCTTGGCAACAATCAGATCCTGTTGCTAAAAATGCCAGGCTGCTGGTATCAAATTACTGCCCTTACCAGCTGTGGCAGTTGATCTGTGAACAGGTAGCTGGTCTACATTAAATATTGTCAAGAAAAGTTGCAAACTTCCCAAGGTTACCAGAAATGGTAAACTGTCCCCATGAGGCCAGAAAGCCCTGTCCCAGCCAAAGCAAGACAGAGGGATTCAGCCTTGTCTTTCAGCAAGAAAACACTCTGTGTTTTTTCTTGCTCATTTCTTTTAATTGAATGTAAGGGGGTAACATACCCCTTCAATTTAAATTCTGGCAGTAATCTCAAAACTAAAGCTCTTTCACCCCCTCACTTCCTTTTCTACCTACCCAATTCAGCCTAAGCCACCCAGCAGCAAAAGCAACAGTCATGGTCACCAGATATGCCATTAAAGAATCAAACAAACTTGTGTTCTAATGCTGTCTTGGCCATCAACTAGCCAATCATGGCTTGGGCAAGTCTTTCTTTGGGCTTCAGTTGTCTTCTCTGGAAATGGAGACAAGAAGACTTACCTGGCAAAGTTGTTGGAAAGTGTTGCTAAGCTTTCCAGAGCCTCCCACATAGGAGCTCAAAAGGACCCTTGTCTCAGCTCCTGGACCTGTGGTTGGAGGCCAGCCAGGCATGCTGGTTAACAGAGTCTGAGTTGGGGATGGCAGGGAAGAAAGAAATGGATTGTTACCTTTTTTGTATCATTACCCTCATTGGCTGCCAGCTCCAGTAAGAAGACCTATATAAGGTGGAGGTGTTCACAGCCTTTTGAATGCCCTTTCTGACTTTATTCACCTCCAGAAACCCTGGAAAGGAGGCATGAAAGGGGCAAAAAATTATTAGTACTTTGAAATTTGGAAAGTCTTATAGACAACATTGCTCCAGTATTAATGGAAGGAGTTAGTGACTGAGCTGAAACTAAACTGATTTCATTTCCACTCTTGCTGTTCTAGTCCATGCCTCTCCAATGGAGTGTGTGTAAGAAAATCAGATTCAGTTGAGAAATGTTCACCAGACCCATAGAAAGAAGAGATAAATGTCTATGTGGGATGATATTAAGGGAATTTGAAAGCTCTTCTCTTGGGCAGATATTACTTAGAATAACATCATTTTTCCCCATATGAAATGCAAAATCCTCTATTGAAGAGCTTCACCAAGCTTCTATTGTTGACACAAAGGGTGGGTCAGTTTTTATGGAAGGAATTGGAGGGAATAGATCAGAAGAACGAGGGGTAAATAGGTGTCTAGGAATCTCTGAACACTCAGAGAGAACCAAGTACCTGAAAGAAAAATAGAAGAAAAGAAGAAGTCTTCAGGACTATGCCTAAAACTTCCAGACTGCCTCTAGTATGAGGAGGCCCAACTGGGTCAGTTACAGGACAGGTCCTGCTGCTTGATGTCTCAGTCCTCCTAGGATAGAGCAGAAAGAGGACTGATCTGGGAGCCACCCAGCTCTGCTACAGATTCTCTGTATGACTTTGGGCAAGTCCCTTTCTTTCTCTTTCTGGACCTCAGCTTTTTCCATAAGTACCTATTCCCTAAGAGCCTTTCAATTTTGAACTTTTAGGAGTCAAAGATTGGACTAGAGAAGAGGCTTTCATCTTAGAGTCATGCCTCTCAGAGAGTGCTATATGGATTACCACCAGCACTCTCCTCTTGGATGTGTTCAGTCCCCCCACCCCACAGT
Organism: Rhinopithecus roxellana; assembly: GCF_007565055.1. Classification (NCBI taxonomy): domain Eukaryota; kingdom Metazoa; phylum Chordata; class Mammalia; order Primates; family Cercopithecidae; genus Rhinopithecus; species Rhinopithecus roxellana. The sequence goes on from NC_044555.1 coordinate 8,645,513, forward strand.
TACATATGCAAAGATTACACTCATCTTCTTTCTTGACAGCGGGCTGACAATCATGAATATAAGGAATCTAATAACTATGAGTCTCTAGACAACATTTATCTAATCTTTCTTTTCCTCTTTTTAATTTTTTATTTTGCAATAGGGGTGAAAAAAACTGTGTCCCAGATTGGAGAAAGGACTTAAACAAAGATACACATTGGGTAAATGGTAAAATCAGGACTGCTACTCAGATTTCCTGACTCCTGGGTCCAAAGAACATTCCATTTCCATGTGACTGTCTCCTAAACATCCTATTGTATAGAAAATATCCTATCCCGTTTTCCCCTCTACTAGAAGCTCTAGAATAAAAGGCCAGTGGAAACCTTCTTCCTCCCACCTTTGACCTTGATTCCTGAGGAGGGTCTGAAGAGAATGGGATGGGCAGATCCAAGCCACCCTTGGCTGCCATGGACACTGCCCCAGCTTGGGAATCCAAGAAGAGAGGGCAAATGGATACCATACCTGTCAGTGGAGTGGTGCCTTGGTCATGGAGGGGACACTGATTCCCCAGTGCTGAGCCAACCTGCAGGGGCCAGAGGGAATTGGGCTTTATGCCGTGAGCAAGAAGCCTGTGTGTTTTGAAGGGCCCTTGGTGTCTTCAACAGGAAACAGAAATGAGGAAGATAAGACTGAGGTTAGCCAACGGAAATCTGGGTGCAAAATGACAAAACAATGCTGTTGTGAAAGGGTCTGCTACTGCAGCAATAGTAGCAGGCCACTGCCCTGCCTCCACCATCTCCCAGCTGACCTTCAACAGAAAATAACTTTCCAAGCTGCAGAGAGAGACAGTAGAAAGCACCTGACTGCCCTAGGCTCTGCCTGTGGATCAAGGAGGTTTTCCCAGAATAATTGAGGGAAACCTGGAATGCCAGAACTGAGACATTATCTAATGAAAAAACCCATAGTCAAAATTGAGAAATGGAGCCCCTAAGGGATAAAAGGAAATGCCCAGTATCACAAAGCAAATTAGTGGCAAAGCTGAAATTTAAACCTATCCATATGGGCTCCAAATCACTGTTCTTTCACTCTGCCAGAATACCTACTGGTCCTGGAATACCATTTTATTTCCAACATCTCTCCTGGCATACAGAACCAGCTACATAGTTTGCAAGGTGCAGTAAAAAATGAAAATGATAGGGACCTTATTTAAAAATTAAGAATATCAAGATGATGACAGCAGAACATTAAACTAAGTGTGGGGTCCTTCTAAGCATGAAGCCCTGTGAAGCTGTACAGGTCATATGCCTATGAAGCTGGCCCTGGGGCACAGCTATGACCACAAGCCACATTCTGTCATCTTGGGGCTTGCAGAAGGAAATAAATAAGGAAATTCACATTTATTAGAGTACTTATGATATTCTTTTACATGTATTATCTAATTTATTCAACAACTTTCTGGTATGGTAGTATTCTTCTTCTTATTTATAGGTGAGGAAACTGAGGCACACAGAAATAAAGTGACTTGTCTAAGGAAACAAAACTAGAAAGTAATAGAGAAGTCAGATTTTTCACTCAGGTCTAACTCCAAATGTTGAGGTCTTCTTCTACTTTCCCACACTGGCTACAAGGAAGGGAGAAGGAAATAGTTGACTTTGAGAAAGAAAAGATAGTGCCAGATCCATAAGTTCAACTGTGACCTTCAGGCTAATGAGGGACATGAAAAGTGTGAAAAGAGGGTGAGCGGTTTCCTAGTGCCTCATGTTTGCAGTCTCCAGGAAGTCCCTATTAACAGCCAGGAGGATGACAAATTCCCATCATGCAGTGCCCTCCACCATGAATCTTGATGGCATGAAGGATGGGAGGGGCAATGTTTTCAGGGTATACTTTGACAGCTTTCAGTGACTGCAGTGCCCTGCACAGTCCTCTGTCTACACTAGTGGAAGTATGGCCCTGAGTGGTACTCAAGCTGTGGTAAATAATCTTTCCAACCTACATACATTCTTATAAATTCAGGTTCAAAGAAAGACCACATCCTGTGAGCCAAGAGCCCTGGGCCCCAGTCCCCACTCTACCACCTTGGGCATTAGTTTCTCCTTTAACCAACAGAGGTTGGACTAAATGGTCTTGGAGATCACTCCAACTCAAACATTCCCTGGTTCCTTTGTGGCTCTTCGTTACTCACTGTGGGCTTCCCCGTGGTTGCAGGACCTGAGGCTCTGTGGAAACCTGAGATAGGGATTCCCTTGCACTAACATCACTCTGTAGAAAGCTTCCTTCTATCAGAATAATTTATTGGCTCAGGCCTCAAGACCCCAGATCTAGCTTCTAGAAAGATTCAGTTCTTGTTTCTTTTTGGTTTCTGACTAAAGCTTGGAGCAGAAGTAGGGTGGTCCTGTGGGCACTTTGCTAAAAAGGGACCCCCTTCTTCCTACGCACACCATGGAGATTAAGTTTATCTACACATGTTTTTTTCTCCCCTATCAATCAGAGTACTCTACAGGCCTTTTAACAGGGGTTTCTGGAGACAATGTGTTTACCTAAAGTAGTAATTAATGGTATCCATTTTGAGCCCAACAACAGGGCAATAAAAGAGAGCATTAGGAACCAGAAGACTCTGAAAATCATACCACCTATGCATAGGGCCTGAATGAGAGAAAAGGGAACTGGGCTCAGAGTTCCTCTTTAGCCCACAAACACAAACTATGCTGGGAAGGGCCAAATTTCCAATAACAGCACAAAGGGGCTTCTTCTTTTTGATCTGTTGTCCAGGCTTCTGCGGAGAGTAACAAAAAGTCACAAAGTATTCCCATTTTGTATGATTTCTGACTTGCCTATGCCTGTGGAGGGAGATGAGAAAGAAGGGAAAATAGTCGACAAGGGGAGCAAGCAGGCAGTGCTGGGGTCCCACACTGCAGACACACTCATTTGTTTCCTCAGTACTGGAATGGAAAGAACACTGAATCAGAGTCCTTGCATCTTAGACCCTAGGTTATAAACCAAGCTCTGTAACTCATTAATTACGTGACCTTAAACAAACATACACAGCCTGTCTGAGTCTTAGTCCCCACATCAGATTGAAGGATTCTCAGGCTAAAGGGTGTGCACCCCAAGTGCTATGCTACCCTACAGAATATGATAAGTAATTTGACAAAGGCATGAAGTGCCATCAGATATGTATATAAGATTCTCCCAGGGCAGAAGATGAGGAGGTGATGGTAACTGGAAAGGTTCTCAGAAGAATAGGATTTGGGCTACATCTTAAAGGATAGAGAGAAAAAAAATGATGTGCACTGTCTCTGGAAAGCCTTCTCTGACAACCACCTGCAAAATTAGTTGCTTCCCACCTTGCCCTCCTCTACTCTTGAAAAACATTCACACTGCACTTAGGTGTCAGTCTCTCCAAGAAGACCAAGCACTCCCCAAAGTAGGAACTATGCTTGATCTTTACTGTCTTCTTAGGCCTAGGAATAAACTACTTATCCCAGAACTGTGAGGTGAATAAGTGAATGAGTTAATGCGTAAGCAAAAGAAAGAGACCTCATAGCCCAATGTCCCCACATTGCTTAGCTTACCCTACCTTCATGAAGGAGCTGAGAAGCCCCCACCCTTCACTTTGAGTTTATCTTTCCCCCCACCTCCTTTCAGAAGACTTTCAAGAAGAGGCCCTAGGGAAAATTGCAAAGCTAAGGCCACTTCCTGTGCAAGTGGCTGGTGTCCACACACTGTACCTCAACCCTGGTGATTGCTATGCATAGGATTGCATCAGGGTTTTCTCTGAAAGGAAATACAAAGGCTGATGCAATGTGTAGGGCACCCACAGGCCAGGACTAAAGAACTTTTTGTACACCTGGGCCTGGGGACAGAGGTTTCACTGTGAGGCTCCCACAAAACAGTGACATTGACAAGATAAATGGCAGCAATTAACCCAATAACTACAGCTTAACTATATTCAGCAAGGGGGTGTTGAGCACCTACTGGCTACAAAGCTCTATGCTTGGCAAAAGGGGGAAAAAAATAAACATACAACAGAACAGAAATATACAACAATCTAACATAAATGTAATGTGAGCCACAATTATTATAATAATCACATTAAAAATTTTTAATAAGCAAAACTAATTTTAATAACATATTTTATTTAGCTCAATACATCCACAATGTTATTTCAACCTGTAAACAATGTAAGTATTCATTAATAAGATATTTTACATTATTTGAAATGTAGTATGTATTTTATACAAACAGTAAATCTCAATTTGAACTTGCCATGTTTCTAGTGTCAAATTGTCATATGTGGCTAGTGGCTACCGTATTGACCAAAACAGGTATAAGACATGGTCTCTACCCTCTAGGAATTCACAGTCTAGTCCAGAAACCAGAATGCTACATAAGTATGTTCAGAAAATGAGTACAATAGTAGAGGTGCATATCTGGAAAAGAGAACTGCACTAAGAGTCAGGAGATCTGGGCTACATTCTTTTCTCTGCCACTAATTCTCTGTGTGACCTTGAGCAAATCCCTCTCCCTTTCTGGGCCTCCATATTTCCATCTCTACAATAAGTCTGATTAAATTTATTCATGAAACAAATATATGTTGAATGTTTTCTTGGTGTCAGGCATGGTGCAATGTACTCAAGATGCAGAAGTAAACAAGACATATAAAACACCTGCCTTCTTGACATACACAGTATGGTGGAAAATAGCCATTAAACAAATTTTTTAAACATGTCAAGAAAGAGGGACGATCAGAGAGCAGGGAGAACACATAACAGGATAGCATAATCCACCAGACTTGGATAGGTCAAGAAAACTTCTCAAAGGAAGTAACTTTTAAGGTGAGACTGAAAAATAAAAAGTAGTGAGCCAAGTGGATAATAGGTACAAGGCAGTTCCAAGCAGAAGAAGCAACATGTATAAAAATTCTGAGATGGAGAATAATGTGGCATATTCCAAGAAGATAAAAGGCTGGTATGGCTTGAAAAAGAGTGAACAAAAGGAAAAAAAAATAGCATAAAGCAAGTAGAAGAGATAAGCAGGGGGGCAAACTAAGAAAGGCCTTGTATGCTATGTTGGGCATTTGAGACATGAGAAGCCAGAAAGTGTATATAGGTGATGCAGTGCCTTTCTATATTCAGGCCTAGGAATTTAGGGGTCCAGACTATGGCAACAAAGACGAAAAAAAAGTTAATTCCAACTGGTTGGATTAAATACTTCACAGAAGAGGCCGAATTTTAAAAGAGCCTTTAAGGATAACAGGATCAATAATCAGAGAAAGGCATTTCAGGCAGAGGAAAGGACCCAAGTAAAGGTGCAGAGATAGGAAAGAATATGGTGAGCTTGTGTGAATAAGGAGACTACCAATGCAAAATGGCAAATATAAGCCTAGGAGTATTTTTAGTATTTTTGAGTATCTATAGACATAGTAGAATAATAGTAGCCCAAAGGCCTATCCAACACACCAAATGTGCTCTGGAGGAAACATGGCAAAGACCTTGGACCTATCAAGAGATCCATTTTGTACTGGAATAACAATAATTAACAAGTATTGTAAGCTTACTAAGTGCTAGGCACTGTTTGAAGCCCTTTACATATATTAGCTTAAGTAATCCTAACAACAACCTTATGAGGGAGATACTATAATTAGTAAATGGCAGATGTAGGATTTAAATATCATGCAACAATTTATGAATGGTAGAAATTTTGGAGTAATCTACAAAAAATATATAATATGTCTCTTGCTAGGAAATGTCAAATTCAAGTCAGTTATCATCTCAGTCTTTAAGGACAGTTTTTTCCAGGAAAACCTCATTAATTTCCAATTTATGATCATTAGATAAGTCTGAGCTGAAGCTGACTTTTGTTTAGCTTCTTAGAAAGACAAAATAAGTGAAGTAAATAAAATGGAGTTCCAGGGAGTTGTTTAAAGACAGAAAATCAAACTGGTTCTACTTACTCTCCATACCTTACTCCCAGTCAGAGTCCTTCATAAGCTTCCATCTATGTCAGAAATAACTGAAGTGACCCTAACCAACCATTTTAATCCATTTCCTATAATGGCCCACCTAAAGGTTTTTACTAAGCAGCAGTTTTTTTTTCTTAAAATGAGTAAAGAGTTTATTTGGGCCAAGCTTGAGAGCTGCAAATCGGGAGCACAGATTCCAGTTGCCCTAAATATACATTCCCTTGGGAACAGTTTTTAAGGAACAACGAAGAAAGGAATGAGGAATGCACTTTCAATAACCTATTGAAAATAGTGTATTTGGAAGGAATAAACATGCATTTATTTAAAATATATATTCTCACTCCAGTCTGTCCCTCACTCCCACTATTCACATCACACCTGTAGTCCCAGCTACTGGGGAGGCTGAGGCAGGAGGATCACTTGATCCCAGGAGTTCAAGGCTGTAGTGCACTATGATCACCTGTGAATAGCCACTGCACTCCAGCCTAGGCAACATAAATAAATAAATAAATAAATAAGAGGAAATTCTGTCATTTCCAACAACATAAATGGAATTGGAGATTACGTGAAGTGAAAGAAGCCAGGCACAGAAAGACAAATGCCACATAATCTCACCCACATGTGGATTCTAAGATAATGAAAGTTACAGAAGCAGAGAATAGAACGGCGGCGGTTACAGAGGCTTGGGGGTGGGTGGAATGGGGAGATAATTTTGAAAGGGTACAAAGTTTCAGACAGAAGGAGTAAGGTTTTTTTGAGATCTATTGCACAGCATGGTGAATACAGTTAATAATAGTATATTGCATGTTTCAGAATTGCTAAGAGAGTATATTTCAAAGTATTCAATAAATTATAAGTATTTGAGGCAATGGATATATTAATGAAATTTAATTACTCCACATTGTATTCATAAATCATAACATCATTTTGTATCCCACAAATACAACTATATAAACTATAGTTGTATAAACTATATAAACAATAAAAAATTAAACAAATATATCTATATCTGTATCTATCTATATATCAGTATAGAGATATTTCCTAATTCATACTGGGGTGGTTGCCCCTGATATCACTGACTTGGCACACACAGACTATTTTCATCTTCTTAGTTTGTCTTCTGAGTAAAGGAAGGACAAGAATTTCACCTTTTGGGAAACAAAAAGAAAATTTAGACCAGACGCTTGAGCTTTCTCCACAGCTAAACATTTGCTAGAACTAGATTTGGCACTGATTCAGGAATCAGTCAATCCCTAAAAATGTGATACCTCATGGGCTTTCAAAGTGGGATCCTGAGAGCTCCTGTAAAGGCCAGATAATGCAAGGTAAGAAGCAGAAAATCTTCATATTGGCATCAGAAGGGACACTGCCCTCTATTCTCAGTTCTAGGCAGAATAAGGAGTGGCAACTGGAAGAAAAACACTTTTCTGAGTGCTTAGTATGTACCACCTATTCTCACTCTCTACTGTATCACTTACTACTCTCAATAACGTTATAAAATAAGAATAATTTCTATTTCACAAATGGAGGCATTGAAGCATGAAGAAATTAAGCAACTTTCTTCAACGTCACATATTTAGTAAGTGGCAGAGATGAGATTTATAATTTTGTTAGAATTTAGAATTCCAAATTCTAAAATTTAGAATTTTATCCCTAAGATGGCATAAGACAGGCTACTCAATGACTCACCATATCCTTTGGCCCCCTCAAACCCTGCAGCCTAGCTGTTTCCCCTAGCCTTAAAGAAAAAAGGGGGTTATTTCACTCAATTGCAAACTCCATGAGAGCAGGAACCATGTCTGTCATACCCAGTTTTCTATTGATCTGCTGATTTCTTTTTCTTAATTGATTTTGGGAATACTTTGTATGTTAGAGAGATTTGCCTTTGTATGTAATGAGAATTGTAATTATTTCCACTAGTTTGTCATTTGCCTTTTGTCTTTGTCTCTAGCATGTTGTAGTTTTGTTTATTGTTTGTGTCCCCTCCTAGAGTGTAAGCTCCATGAGGGTAGTTATTTTATTTTATTTTTAACTATATCCCTAATGCCTAGAGCTGCCTTGCTTATATAGTAGTTGCTCAGTAAATATTTGTTGATGAAAAAAATCTTCCTGTTCTGCAAGGCCAGAAAATGAGGTGATACCTGAATACTGAAAGCTTTGACCTTCCTTGGACTCTGGTTCCTGATGACCTGGTTCCTGGAAGCCATCAGGTTTGAAGGCTCATTGAGAATAGCTCTAGACAGAGTGTCAGGAGACCTGAGTTCCAGGTCCAGCTTATAACATGTCATGGCTTATAACATGACCTTGGGAAGTTTCCTTTTTGCTCTGGGTATTGGTCTCCCTGTATCAGTTCATTCTCATATTGCTGTAAAGAAATACCTGAGACTGGGCAATTTATATATTTTTTAAAAAGTTTAATTGGCACATGGTTCTGCAGGCTATATAGGAAGCATAGCAGCATCTGCTCCTGGGGAGGCCTCAGGAAGCTTCCCATGGTGGAAGACAAAAGGGTGCAGGCACATCACATGGTGAGAGAGATGAAGGAGAAAGGACGGAGGTGTTACACACTTTTAAACAACCAAATCTCATGAGAACTCAATCACTATTGCAACAACAGTACCAAGGGGGATGGAGATAAACCTTTCATGAGAAACCACCCCCATAATCCAATTACCTCCCACCAGGCCTCACCTCCAACATTGGGGGTTACATTTCAACATGAGATTTGGGTGGGGACACATATCCAAACTATATCACTCCCTTACCCCCCATTTATAAATAGGGTGAACTGTATGGTCTTTAAAGGGCCCTTCTCTCTCCCATTCACAGATTGGTCAAGTGGTCTAGTAACAAGGGTGCCAAAGATAGCAAGACTGAACAAGGCCCTGCCATCCTGGAACTCACATTAAAATGAGGGACACAGGCACTTGCTAAAGTATCTCGGAATACAAATATAAGTGTTATACAGGATAAATATAGGGTATCATAAGAGCAAATAATAGTAAACCTAATCTGGTATGAGAGTTTAGGAAAGCGTTTCTTCAAAAAATATTTAAGACCTAAAGAATGATCCAGACTAAGTAAAGTTCTCGGGCCTTGTACATATGTGTACATATATAATATTAACATTAATTATACTATATTTATATTACTAGTTACTTGTTAATTTCTCATTATTGTAATGAATATGATTATTTGTTGTAGATAATTTATAATGATACTATATACTATACCTATATACTATATATAATATATATATCACTATAAACTATAATTTATAGTGATACTATAAACATTATTTATATTAAATATATACATATATGTGTGTATATATATGTGTGTGTGTGTGTGTATAAATATATAAATACTCACCTAACATGTGAAAAAAAGCTTTCTAAACTGCAAAGTGATAATACAACTGTGAGGGATGAATTTTCTCATTTGTCTGGGGATTTCTCCTGACCTGTTTTGGACCTCCATGGGTGGCCCTCAGTGAAGGTGTCTTTGAGACAGGTCCTGAACCTAAATCTGAGTCCCCTTGGGATTTGTAGGGTGACCAGCTGGTGCACTTATTAGTACAAAGTAGACATCATCTATCTCTGACAAGGAAAGATATATTTTGGAGCCTGGAACTACCTCTAACTATATATTAGGCTCATTTGCCTGAGCCACTGGTGATACAAGACATCTTAGAAGCTGCCTGACTTATCTGCAAGTGTTGGCAATGGAGGCAGACAGAAAAGGGGAAGAAGCTCCGTGGGTCTCTCTAGCAACCTTGACTATCCAGGAGATGATCAGTTCTTGGACATTGTGGCATAAATTCCCAGCATACACAGGGTTTCCCACCTTCTCATTATCTCTCTCTCTCTCTCTCTCTCTTTTTTTTTTTTTTTTTTTTTTTTTTTAGACGGAGTCTTGCTCTATTGACAGGCTGGAGTGCAGTGGCGCCATCTCGGCTCACTGCAATCTCCGCCTCCCGGATTCAAGCAATTCTCCTGCCTCAGCCTCCCGAGTAGCTGGGACTACAGGTGCGTGCCACCACGCCCAGCTAATTTTTGTATTTTCAGTAGAGATGAGGTTTCACCATGTTGGCCAGGATGGTCTCCATCTCTTGACCACGTGATCCGTCCGCCTCGGCCTCCCAAAGTGCTGGGATTACAGGGGTGAGCCACTGTCTCTGGCCCTCATTATCTCATTATCTCCAACAGGACTGGAGACTCCAGCACACTGTGTTGATAGGGCTAGGGAACCAGAGGAAGTGGGGGAAGAGAGACAGCAGTTGAAGAAGGACTACTCTGTCCCAAGCTAGATGCTTTATGCACATCCTCTTATGTAATCTTCATAACAACTCTATAAAGTGAGAGTTGTCATATCTTTCACTGATAAGGAAATTGAACCCCAGAGTGCTCAAATTACTTACTTCAAGTAATTAATTAATCCACTAAACTGGAGTTCAAACCAATTTTTCTACTGTCTTCCATACCACATGCCACTTGGAAGGTCCATTTTAATGTCTTTTGCTGCCTTCAGGCTAGAGCATATCAATTTTTACTCCAAAGCAGGATAATTATATCTAAGTTTTGGGGGATCACAAATAAGGAAATTCTCTCACTTCTCTTCACATGAACTGGTGCTCCTCTGGCAGGAAGTTGAACCTCCCATCTAATCTGAACAAGGCCTATTGTGGTTTAAGTCAACTTCCTCTTCCTTTATCCTACTTTTCTTCTGAACATTCTTCTCTGAGCTGCAAGCTGCAGCCTAAAACCTCTCAGGAACCTCTCATTTTACTCCTAAGCAAACGGGTTTTAGAACTGGAGTCTACTACTCCCACTTCACTTGCTTCTTACTACTCCATTGGCTCTGTTCTCGCAAAGGTCATCAACCAAATAGCCTGTTCTCAGACATTGTCTTATTTTGTCCCTCATCTGTTGATCTCTGAGCCTGTACATGTAATCACATCACAACCAACTTTTAAAAAAATCTCTAGTGACCACCACATCATTCTTCAGATCACTCTAAAAAGTAGTTTCCATAGATTACCTCACTGTTTAACCTCCTAATCTGCCATAATTTAGCTTTCTGTCCTTTATTCGCATTTCTGCACTAACCTTGGCAACTGTTGTCATGAAATTACCATGAACTCCTAATCAACAAAGCCAAAAGCCTCTCTACTAGCCCTCACCCCCTTCAATGTCTCTGCAACAGATGACTGGCAGCCATTTCTTCTTTCCTAAAACCTGTCATCAGATGGCTTAGAGAATACCCTCCCTCTCCAGACTGAATTTGATCACCAGAACCAAAGAAGTATGGTTCAGATGAGATGTAAAGATTAAATTCATGCCAGAGGATCCTAGCCAATTGCAGAGACTGTCTTCTCTATTTGTGTCCCTGATACCTAGCAGAGCACCTGATCCCAAATAGTGCTCAGTGAGAATTGTTGAATTTACCTATACTCCTCTGATTCACCTATCTTTCTAACCATTCTCTTTGGTTCTCTTAATGACATCTCTTTCTTTCCTGTTCTTTATTAAATGTGTTTCCAAAATTCTGTACTTTGGTCTTTTTATTGTGTCTCTGCATGCTTGTTTACTCTCTTCTATCTTCTCCACCTCCAGATCTGTAGATTCAATCTAATATTGAACATATCTCCCTGAATGCCTAAGTCCTTATGCCCTAGACCCTACACCTAAAACAAACTTGGTCATAATACTGTGTTTCTTATCTCCATGGAGAAAATCCAAGCTAGAAATATCAGTCATCATTGATTACCATTATATAATTTTACTAATACTCTGATTATAACACGACCTTATAGTGTGATATTTTTTGTCCATGCCTTTTTCTCATGAGTAGCCTGTAGTTCCCTCAAGAAAAGGTATCTCTGTTTAGATTTATTTCTGTATCACCAGTGTTTGGCACATAGTAAGGGGCCTTAGTGTTAGCAATTGTTAGCTACATTAATAAAGGGTGATGAAGTCAGCTCCCAGGGTACCTGTATTTGAGGAAGAGAATAATGTTGTTCCCAATGATGAAGAAGAATATAGAAAAAAAAAGATGAAAATGATGTTCATTTTCATCCAGGAATCTTTTTATCCTTAAAGTTTGATATTTATTGCCTGGATGATCTTTTAACAACACAACTCTAGTGGTGTTATTGCACTGCTTATAAAAGATGAGTGGCTCTTTATTGCTTTAAGCTTAAAGTTCAAAATCTGTCAGCTAGGTGATCAGGATCTTTCACAATCTACACAACCTGTGTCTTCACTGTTCTCTTCCCATCATATATTCTGACTACTACATGCCCTATATTCTAGTATACCTCCAGCCTTTACACATACCTTTCTGTGGACCTGGAAAACTTCCTGGTCCTTTCACATCTATTCTGTCAGGAGACATTGTGTTTCTTCCTCAGACCCAGCTCAATTATCATCTCCTCTGGGAAACCTCTTTTAACTGTCCTAGACACATTCTTCTGTACTTTGTATGTATCTAAATTACAGCCTGATTACATTGCATTTAGATTACCTGTTTACATGGTTACTAAGTGTAAGTGTGCTCTACCAGGCACTGGCTTTAACTTAATAATTTTTGGATTCCCAAAGCCTAGGTTAAGTTCTACCACAAAGCAGATTTTCTGTAAATGTTGGTTTAATCTGACTAAAATGCCTACTGAAATAAATATTAATATTTGTGTTATATAGTCTGACTCCATCTTGGCTTATGGATACTTTCCACACATGTTTAGTCCACAACTCCAACTCTGCCTGAGTTAAAATCTCTTCAGATGGCAGGGGTGAGTCATTTCTTAGGCTCCATACGTAGAACACAGTAGACTTTTAGTGAACAATTTGGAATCATGTTGTGTCTGGAGGTGAATATAGGCCAGCACAGAAATTGGGTTGATGAGTAATGTCTTTTTTTTTTTTTTTTTTTCTTTTTGAGTTGGAGTCTTGCTCTGTTGCCGAGACTGGAGTGTAATGGCACAATCTTGGCTAACTGTGACCTCTGCCTCCTGGGTTGGTTCAAGCAATTCTCCTGCCTCAGCCTCCCCAGTAGCTGGGATTACAGGTGTGTGCCACCACGCTGGCTAATTTTTGTATTTTTAGTAAAGACAGGGTTTCACTATGTTGGCCATGCTGGCCTCGAACTCCTGACCTCATGATCTGCCTGCCTCGGCCTCCCAAAGTGCTGGGATTACAGGTGTTAGCCACCTCGCCTAGCCAGTAATGTCTTCTAAACCTCAGTTTTCTTCCTATGGACATAATGAGACAAAATTTGAATAGAGAAAAACACAATTGCAACCAGGGTTACATTCCTGTCACCTAAGGTAAGGAAGAAGAGGAAATGAAAATCAGAGAGAGGCTACAAAGCTGTGTGGGCTGAAGGGAGGAAATCTGTTGTAAATGTCAAAAGGCAAAGCTGAAAATAAACCTCAGTCCTTTGGAGAATTACTAGTGAAGTTAAGTTTGATTGATTTAAAGATTGCTTTTCAGAGAGTTCATAAAACTCATGAACCTGAATTGAGGGTTGTTTGGGAAAAACCCCAAACCATTTTTTTCCTCTGCTTTCACATCAACACAACAATCAATGTGGAAGATTACTGTGGCCAAATGTGTGGGATTGTTTCCCCCATGCACAAAGCAGCAGACACCAGCTGAGTGTCCTCTAATTCAATTCCAACATCATCTACCTAAAGATAGCCTCAGGTCTCAGAAGTTGAGGGCTTATTTCCCAAGACTTCCCTTCACCAAAGACACCAGTCCCAACTCCAGGCCTCCAGAACTTCTGACTGGGCAGTGTCAAGTTGGGGTTCTCACTACCTTCTTTCTGAGTTCAATTAATTAGATAGAGTGGCTCACAGAACTCAGGGAAACACATTTGCAGTTTTACCATAGAGAATATTACAAAGGGTACAGATAATGAGATGCATATGGTGGGGTATGGAGGAAGTTGTGTGAAGCTTCCATAATCTCCCAGGGCACACCACTCTCCAGGAACCTTCACGTGTTCAGCTATCCAGAAGCTCTCCAAACTCTGTCCTTTTGGGTTTTTATGGAGGCTTCATTACATAAGCATGATTGACACTCATGTATAAATGTGATTGGATATAAAGGGTATTATATCATACTAACAGACTGGGTTGGGGAAGCCAGCAAGGTTTATCTATTCAGATTCTTCTTGGCCTCTCTACACAGCATTCTTTCCTCCTGGGTATGAGTCAGGACCCTCTCTGGAATGAGGGTTTTAGGATCCACAATCAAATTAGAATGCTGCCTTGGACAAGTGAAAGGAGAGCAGGAGAATATCAGAGAGAGAGAGAGAGATTCTGTTTCCTGAGGCCTGCTTCTGAGGCCTAAAGGAACTGTGGATGAAAACCTACACACACACATACACACACACACACACGTGTGTGTGTGTATGTATATGTGTGTATATATATGATATATATATATATCTCACAGGGGCCAATAAAGAGACTACAAAATCTAGACATAGAATGCTGTAGGACAAGAGTCTGTGTAGAACAAGATTATGACTTACACTTAGCTCCTGGCTCTACCACTGATCCACTGTGGAAAATTAGACAAGTTTCTTCCTTTCTCTGGGCTTTAGTGTTCCCATGTGCAAAATAAAGGACTAAGCTTCTTTACATAACAAAAAGAGTGACATAAAAATGCCCTTCAAGGATGTGGCTTACTTCTCAAGCAGAGACCTCTTACTATGGACCACACAGTTTAGTTTTACAGAATCCGTACAGTTCAGTTTTGAGAAGACACCTGGAGTTGACCTGATCATACTCCATGAACTGACCCATGCAATTCAAACTCACAGAAAGTTGATATAACACAAAGGAGCTTTTTTGTTTGGTTTTGTTTTAATTCCAGAGATAATATAACCCCAAAACAGCTGGAAATGCTCATGTTGGCTGAACAACAATCTCTGTCTTGCTTGGAAAAATATATTCTGAAAGCCAAATTAATCAGAAAGTTGCTTGATGAAAACATGGACAAGACAAAACAGATTAAATGAGCTTAACAAACTCTTCTTCTCCCCAAACCTCATCAACTAAGATAGGATGAAAGGAGGGGTCAGGGGCACCTCTTTCTTTTATCTATCCTTTAGACACACCATGAACACAATGACCACTTTCAGTTCTTAGCACTTTTTTTCAGTCTTCATGCAAAATCCCCACCTGCCTTCTGCATTGTTTCTGCAGCTGAGTTAATCCTTTTGATGAGGCTTCTACAACTTATTTAACATTCAGTCAGACCTCTTGAGATTCCACCTTAATTAGATTTCCAATTTCTTCAAAGCCCTGTTATTTCCTACTTTGATTAGTGAGAGCTCTTGTTCCATTAAGAACATCTCCAGATGTCTCGTGTATTATATGGTGATTTTATTGTTTGAAATCTCGGGAGAAACTTTTGTTCTGGGTTGTGGGGAAAGGAGGAGGAGAATCTTACTTTGCTCCTACCCCTATATACAAAGAGCTCTGCTTTCTCCCCTGGTAGAAATAACACTGGGCTTGGGGGACTCTGGAAGTTTCAGAGGATTTGCAGATACACTTTCTTCCTTTTGAGGGAATCAATTTAAGGAGCTTGGTAACCAATGTGCTAGGTTCTTATCAAGATAAAATACTATTTCATGGGAAAAGCCTTGGGTCCTACTGAAATCCCTTCCATGATAAAGAAGAGTTGGTGAGCCTACTAGTCAAAGAGGGCAGGTTATCTTCTTTCCTTGCTTTTCCTTTTCTCTCCTTTCCTTCTTCTACTTTTCCCTCTCCTACTTTCTCTTCCTTATTCTCTGTTTTTTTCTCCCCTTCCCTTCTTCACTTTCTCCTACCTTCTCCAACAATCTGGAATAGATATTAGAACCAGTACTAGGATGAGCCTGAGCATGGAACTGGGTTTATAACTGTATCTAGCCACCATGTGCATTCTAAGTTGCAAAAGCCAGAAGAAAAAGAGAAGGAAGAAGGAAAAAAAAGGACAAGAAAGAGGAGGAGGAGGAGGAGGAGGAGGAGGAGGAGGAGGAGGAGGAGGAACAGAATAAACATCATCCTCGTCATCACCATCAGCAGCAGCAGCAGCAAAAAGGGCTACTGGAAACAAATGAAAATGTATTTGATCTCTCTCTCTCCAGTTCTTGCTGCCCTAAAAAAAAATTCTAAAAATGGATTTAAAACACCAGATCCCCTCCCAGGAAAGCCTATAGATTTTGGACTCAGCCCCTTCCAGGGCCTCTCTCCCCATCAGGCTAAGCCTTATCTACCCAAAACACTGTGCTGCAATTTCTGCTCTTCCTGAAAATATCTGCAGCCAGGAGAAGCTTTGCTCATATTCAAAGCCACAACCACACCATAAAAGAGCTCCCAGATAACTTTTATCCTCTGCGTTCAAGAAAGAGTAGTCCTCCCATCCATATCTTCTTCCTGGGCAGTGCCAAGGGTCTGGCTTGCCCACTTGGGTTATAGTTTAGATGAGACTGTTTCAGCTTTACCTTGGTCAATCAGGCATAGAGTTAAAAAGGAATGGGGCAAAAGCACTTCATCTTCCAGGACCTCAGCCTCCTAACTGGAGGATGGGATCATAGATTAGATCAACTAATCTCTCCAAGTTATAAAAGCTCTTAGAGGCCAAAAAGTTTCACTTCCTTGTTACAACTATGAGAATGCTGAGGTTCAGGGAAATTAAAAAAAAAAAAAAATCCATGTGAGAAAGGGACTAGTTTGTGCCTGGTTTAGCATGATACATAGTAGGCTAGGTACAGTGGTTGTAATCCCAGTACTTCAGGAGCCTGAAGTGGGAGGATTACTTGAGGCAAGGAGTTCAAGACTAGCCTGGGCAACATGGTAAAATCCTGTCTCTCCAAAAAAATACAAAAATTAGCCTGGCATGGTAGTGTCCACCTGTAGTCCCAGCTGCTCAGGAGGCTGAGGTAATAGAATCTCTTGAGCATGGGAGGTTGAGGCTGCAGTGAGCTGTGACAATGCCACTGCACTCCAGCCTAGACAACAGAGTGAGAATTTGCCAAAAAAAAAAAAAAAAAAAAAAAAAAAAAAAAAAAAAAAAAAAAAAAAAAGACATACAGTGCATGCCATTTCCCTTCTGACCTCTTAGCAGGGATGGGTCATAAAAACAAGGGGTTTCCTAAGGTTGCATCCAGTGCCTTTCACCTTTCCTGTATACCACACTGCCTTAAGATGGCTATGAATCCTAGTTGGCTTGACTATGTGCACCATTGGCACTTTCTTATCTCAAGGTCTTTGAAATTACCTTCAACCCATGGTTGACTCCTTCTCATTCTTCAGATCTTAACTTAAAATACTCTCTCTATGGAATAGCCTCCCTGCCAAACCAAGATAAAATAGCTCTTCTTACCCCTTTTCACTCATATGCTTGGAACCCTACTGATTTTCTTAATAGCGCACCCTACCATTTGGAATAATTGATTTTTTGATCAATTTATATGTTTATTGCTGATCACTTCCCTGACTCTAAACACTGCATTCTTGTGACTGGTAGCTCTGTGACATAAACAGAGACTGTTTTATTCACTGCTATATTGGATATTGCTTAGCTTAGTAGTTGGCATGTGGTAGGAGGTATTAAATAATATTCAGTGAGTAAATGGTGCCTCTGACACAACATAAGTTAGGATGGGAGGAGTTGACATCACTAGATCAATGTTATGATTGAGTTGAAATTAAGAAGTTGAAGGCATGGAAAGACTGGGGAACTGTTAAGTTGAATGAATATGAGACTCTAGTCAGGGCAAGGCTCACACTCTATACATGGAGGGGACACGAGGTAAGGGCAACTGAGCAGTTGAGTTTGGAAAGAGACTGCCTCCTGGCTCACTTTCCTGGAACTTGACATACTCGAGTATAAAATAGAGGTCATAATCTTTGCCCTGCCTATATCATGGGGCTATTGTCAGATCTGATGTAAGAAAGATGTGAAAAAGGAAAGTAGGATGGGGAGGGAACTCATGGGTGGGTGGCTTATCTGCCAACACCTCTACCCAAGGCTTGGCCTGAAGTGGCCTCTGTAACTGCCTCCCCAGCTTCTGGACTGCAGAGTCATTGTGGAAGGGAAGTCCCAGCAGCAACAGTCTGGACTTCCAGCCCATACCTCCTCAGTTGCTCAAGAATGACGGTTGGGTTTTTGCATCAGCCTCTCTGTACCATTCTGTCCCCTACCCCATTCCCATACTGCCTCCCCAAAGTCTATGTGTGGCAATTTCCATGCTGACATTTCTCCATCAATGTGGCAATGTTCTGGTCTCCCATAGTTTGCTCAGGGACCCTAGGGTGGTGATAGGAGTGGGAGGAACCAGGTTCTCTGGGCCCCTCAACATGATAACTGGTCTGCCAGGAACATGTCTGTCAGGTCATCTTGCCCTCCCACAACTACTTATACCTTTGAGGGTTTAGGTTAATCTGACGAGTGGGATTAGTCCTTTTGGGGCCCAGCACTGGAAATTTGGTTTAGATCAGATCAGGTCTCATAACCGAAAAACAAAGTAGAAGACTAGTCTGAGCTATATAAACCAGATGCTAGCCCTACCTCACTCCCATCTCATCCTCTTAATCATAAGAAATTCCACCCTGGGAAACATGGTGAAACCCCATCTCTATAAAAATACAAAAATTAGCCAGACATAGTGGTGCATGCCTGTAGTCCCAGCTACTTGGGAGGCTGAGGTAGGAGGATCGCTTGAGCCTGGAAGGTCAAGGCTGCAGTGAGTGGAGGTCACACAACTGCACTTTGGCCTGGGCAACAGAATGAAATGCTGCCTCAAAAATAATGAAGAAAGGAATTGCATTAATTAAGTTGGAAGATGGAGAGATGCAGATGCTCATCCTTGGTAATGCCCTTTTCTTATTAGTTCTTTCATTCATTTAATAAACACATGGGTACTTATTGTAAGTCAGACTGCAAGTCAGGTCCCTGTCTACTGGGAAAGATAGCCAAATAAAATGGTGTTCCAGTTAGCCCACTGTGTTCATCATTATAACAGGTTCAAGTATAATATATAATATAGTATGTATAAGCTACAGTGGCAAAACAGAAAGAGTGATTGGCTTTCTAGGGGTGTCAGGAACAGTTTCACAGAGGAGATTTGAACTGAAACTTGAAGGATTAACAGAATAGCAGGCAGTTTACAGGTGACAGTGGGTGGAGCATCATAGGTATTCCCAACACACCATGTGCAAAAGCATGAATATATAAAATGGACAGGCAAGTTTGGTGACTAAAATTCTGTATGGTTTGAGTACATGACTTATCTTGAATAGTGGTAGGAGATGAAGCTGGCTAGATGTGGAAGTCTGCATTAATGAGGACTTTAAAATCTGTGGTGAGTTTAGAATTTGTCTCCAAAACAATGTAAAGTAATTGACGGGGAATACTTAAACCCATTCAGCACATTCCAAAGTATATTTTCTGGGCCCACATTAGAACAACCAGTCTAATAAATGTGCATGTGGTTACAGAAGCAATAAGACCAAATATCTGAACCTGGTCTGTGCTGGAAAATCTGATATCTATGTTCACCATATTTATTACCGCCACTGCTTAAAGAGAAAATTTGTCCATTTTTGGATCAAAGGTCTGTAGATATAGTCAGAATTCTCATTTTTCATACTTGTCTCTAGAATGTCAAGAGCCCAAATTTTTCTAAAGAGAACAGATATTAGCCAAAAAGAAGGAAAGTGCTAGTTTAGCAAAAAACCAAAGATTCTGCTAGCAAGCAGACCATGGGTGTTTACCAAGAAACTGTGAAACTCTAGAACTGCCAGAGATGAGGGAGATGACACAGCATGGGGTGTGGATCGAGAAGAGATGCAAGTACTAGATGGTAATTAATATTATACTCAATCACCTTCATCTCAAAAGTATCTTATTTATTTGTCTCTTTATCCAGCTGTTCTCTATTTATTTAAACCTAAAAGATTAACTAGTTTCAGTCCATGTGCTAAGAAACAAAGGACAATGTTCCCCTGCCCAAATTCATATGTTGAAACCCTAACCCCCAGTACATCAGAATGTAACTGTATTTGGAGACAGGGCCTTTAAATAGGTTATTAAGTTAAAATGAGGTTGTTAGGGTAGTCCCTAATGCAATCTAACTGTTATCTTTATAACAAGAAAAAATTGGGGCACAAAAAGAAGCCAAGGATGCACAGGAACAGAGCAGACCATTTGAGAATACAATGAGAAGGTGGCCATCTGCAAGCCAACGAGAGAGGTCTCAGAAAAAAAACAAACTTGCTGACACCTAATCTTGGACTTCTGGCCTCCAGAACTGTGAGAAAATACATTTCTATTGTTTAAGCCACCCAGTGTGTGGCATTTTATTATTGTAGCCCTATCAAAGTAATACACACAAAGACCATTTTTTAAGTTTGCTGTCCACTGATGCCCCTCTTAGACCATCATGGGTTCCTGGCAAAGGGAGGTCTTCTGAGTGTCTAGTATGGTCTCTGTCCTCTTTAACCACTATGACCAGGTCACTTCATGGGCACCAGAACTTAAGCAGTGAAGCCAGCTTCCTATATCTTCTACTTTATGTCTGGGAAAGGTGGCAAGTGATTTTGTCATTGGCAGGTTTATCCCTTCTGTGAGGTCCCCAGAAATGGTTAGAAACAGGAAAGCCCTGGCAGGAGTAGCACTGATGGGAGCTCCTACAAATTTTTAGGTAAAGACACAGGAAAAAGCAGAAAAGTTCTGGATTTTTAATCAAGAGACTTGGATTCAGCTCTGCTCATAATTAGTCATGTAACTCTTAAAGAAGGTCCTTTCTCTCTCTGAATATTGGTTTTATTATTCATGAACAGGGTGACAACATATATCTCACTGATATCTTATGGTGACTACATTAAATGATATGTAAGAGCTGATTATTATCAGTTCTGACTTGAGCCTTGGATAGTTATTGTGATAATGTGCCAAATCCCACAAGAGGCACACCCTCCACCCAACCCCAGCTCCTCTACTTGCTCATGGAGAGGTCAAGTTAGACCAAACGGCTCTTGGAAACTGATGAAAACAAAATCAACAAGGAACCTATGAGCTCAGCCCTTTGCAGAAAGAGTTGAGCCTGAGAAAGAATTTGGACACATATTACTAACGTGATGGGAACTGGATGTGTCTCAAGTCTCCATCAAGGGACCACGTTGTGTCCCAAGTCCAATCTTTAGTAAGACATGGGAGGAATGGAATTTGGTGTACAGAAAACAGCAACCCACTCAATTATGTTGTGACTTGGCTGAGGTTACTGTTGTGTAGTCATAACAGAGGAGTGGTTGGCTGGCTGGTGGGTGGAGGTGTCTCCATGGAGTTTAGAGAAAGAGGAGACAAAAACAAAAGAATGTGTTAATATTCCTCTGACACTATCCAAAGAGAGGGGCCACTGAGTCTATGGATCAACCTGCTCCACAGAGACAGAAGTCTCCTAAAAGCTAATTCATCCAGCTACCCCAGCTTTAAGAAAATGTTCCAGAATGTCATCCAAGCCATTTTGCCTTACTCTTCCATTCGTCAAACACCCCTGTGCTCTCAAATCTGACATCTGAGTATACTCACCCTAGGATAGGGCAGTGTGGATGAATGGCAGGTGTGGGTTATTCAACTTTGTTTCTGGAGAATGGAAATCAGTTTCCCTGTGCCTGACCAACTCAGATGAGGTGATAATTAAGTTTCTGGTCTCACCAAGTTGAATTCAGACCTTGAAGTTATGGTGATCTCCCTCTGAGGCCTACTCCCTGCCTGTAGTCATCTCTTGGTAAAAACACTTGACTAATTTGTTGGAATCCCTCTGGATCAGAAGTTCTTACTCAGTTCTGAATTCTTCCTGGTTCTCTCCTTCTTTATTCCCCAAACTTGCTATACACACACAAACACACACACAGACACACACACACACACACACACACACACACACACACACAAACACACACACACTCACACATACACACACACACACACACACACACACACACCCAGGATGGAGAAGATGTGGCTTAAAAGCAGCAAGTGTTGTACAGTCTAGGGATTTGGGAGGACAGTGAGCTCAATATGTGTCGGTTAGGAGGTAGGGTGGCGAAAACCTAATGCTATTTTTAATAGTAATCATAAAAATGCAGTGTTCAGAACCAGGGAGGTGACAATCCTGCTCTACTTAGCATTGGTCAGATCACAAATAGAATGCTTTCCCTTCTGGGAAACACACTCTGAGAAGAACACTAACAAAGTGAGACAGCCCCAGACTCCACATTTCCCTAGAGATGGCTGTGTGTTCAAACTTCCCTCTGGAGCAGCCCTAGCCTCCAGAGTCATAACAGCCCAACCCTGTTTGTCACCCAGTCTTGAGCCATATCAGAAGCTGTGAGTTCTAAATAACTGAGGATCTTATGTTCTCATGCCTCTCTAGCTTTGGGAGCTTAAAATAACTAATCAATTCAAGTGAAGACCATTCTGTTTTGTTGTAAAGCATTGTAAGTAGCAACCCGCAGTCCAAACCCTTTTTGGCCTCAGAAAGGCTTTCCTAGGTTCCAAGCCTAGGCTAGGTTCCAAGCCTAGGGATCTCATAGTCAACCATTAAAAGGGTGGAAATGTTGGGGTACAAAATAGAGTAACTGGACCACTTCCCCAAATTCTGTGGATCTGTCCTTATATTATTATTTGAAGCAGTTCTTGCTCAGTATTGTGATATTTTTCACGGTGAATGATGTCTCTCCAGTGGATCAATTGCAATGTGATAGATCACAATCTGAGACCACACTTTATTCTCCATTCTATTAATATATCTCTTGAGGTTGAAGGTGGTTCCTAGAGAATTCTGAGGTGGTGAGCTTTCTTGAGTATGGTGTTACTGTCTTCTTGAAACAGTAGGTACAAAAAGTCTGAGGTGTTGTCTGTATCATTCTCTCTTCTGACACTGCCTGTTGATGTGGCTGATAATATTTCCACTCTTGTTTATGTTGTTGCTTTTCTTCTTCTGGACTTTGATATTCTTGCCATTGCTCTGGTTTTTATGTTGCTAATGGTGCTTTTGCTGCTCTTGCTGGAGTTGATAGTGATCTAGTGGAGTGCACAGTCCCACTGGATTTCCCCAAGTCATAGCATTCCATGTTTCTTTAGAAGACACTTGGCTTATCCATCACGTTTCTTATGGCTTTCCTAGAGAAATTCTGGCACTGGGCTTACAAGTCATTGGGGATACAGAGGATAGTCTCTACCTCTGCATTTTTGGCCAGAGATTAATATTGAAGTGTTTGGCCAGTGTTTTTATAACTTATTCCATTTCATAAAATATTATCTTTCAAGCAGATTGTGATCCCAAAGCTAATATGCCTTAAGGAAGGAGTATTAGAGATGAGACCCTTTCTTATTAGCTATGGCCCTTTGAATAAGAGAATCTGCTTCCCACCCTTTCTCTATTCCAGTATGCCCAATGATCCAGCATCCTGGCTACCTCAAGCTTTTTGATCAAGGTACTTTTCTTTCACAACACTTATAACTATTTGTAATTATGTGTTTATATGTGTGATTGTTTAATCAATGTTCATCTTGCCGACTTGACCGATTATCAGTTTCAAAGGAACAGGAACTATCTCTCTTTTGCTCAACATTGTATCCTCAGGAGTTTGGCAGGTACCAGGTATTCAACAAATATGTGAATAAAATGGATGCCAAGTAAAGCCTACTCTCCTAATAACATTCAGAATGTTAACACAAGCTAACACTGTGCACATTTACTTAGTGGTATTTCATTTACAAACATTTAGTGTGATTAAAAAACAACAAGGTAAGGCCGGGCGCGGTGGCTCAAGCCTGTAATCCCAGCACTTTGGGAGGCCGAGACGGGCGGATCACGAGGTCAGGAGATCGAGACCATTCTGGCTAACACGGTGAAACCTCGTCTCTACTAAAAACTACAAAAAAGCAGCCAGGCGACGTGGCAGCGCCTGTAGTCCCAGCTACCCGGGAGGCTGAGGCAGGAGAATGGCGTGAACCCGGGAGGCGGAGCTTGCAGTGAGCTGAGATCCGGCCACAGCAGTCCAGCCTGGGTGACAGAGCGAGACTTCGTCTCAAAAAAAAAAAAAAAAAAAAAAAAAAAAAAAAAAAAAAAAACAAGGTAGAAAAAATGGGCGAAAAGGATAACCAAAGTGGAAAAACGGGCAAAGGATTTGAACAGGCAGTTTGCAGAAGGAGAACTACAAATAGTTGTTAAGGATATGAAAAGATGCCCAATTTCACTAGTAGTCAGAGAAATGCAAATTGAAAAAATAAAATGCTCTTTCCGATTAGCAAAAAATTTAAAGTTCGATGGTTTTAAGTTTGGCAAAGGTATGGAAAATAGGTAATCTGAAACACTGCTGATGAAAGTATAAATTGGCATAATCATTTTGGAGACACTTTTTCAGGATATGCTAAATTTTAAAATGTGCATCCAAATAATATGACTTGCTTCAGGGTAATCCAATGTGATCTGGGGCAAGTGTAAATGAAGCATAAATGAAACAAGATTAGCCATGTATTGATAATTGTAGAATCTGATTTTTAGTACACATGTGGGTTCATTATAAAATTTTGTACTTTTAAAACATGTATTTGAAAATTTCCACATTTATTACCAAAAAATGTATTTCATTTTTTATATTATCAATTGAAACAGTATTCTGAATATGTTGGCTTAAATCAAATACCTCATTAAAGATTTTTAAAGCAATGCAATAAAAACATACATTCTATGACCTACTAATTTTTCTCCTTGCTATCTATACTAAAGGAACATTCCCACACATATGCACAAGGAGTCATGACAAAAAAAATTTTTCCAATGCTGTTTGTAACAGTGAAAAATTGGATATGACTTAAATATACATCAATAGTGACAAGATTGAGGCCGGGCGCGGTGGCTCAAGCCTGTAATCCCAGCACTTTGGGAGGCCGAGACGGGCGGATCATGAGGTCAGGAGATCGAGACCATCCTGGCTAATACGGTGAAACCCCGTCTCTACTAAAAAATACAAAAAACTAGCCGGGCGACGAGGCAGGCGCCTGTAGTCCCAGCTACTCGGGAGGCTGAGACAGGAGAATGGCGTGAACCCGGGAGGCGGAGCTTGCAGTGAGCTGAGAGCCGGCCACTGCACTCCAGCCTGGGTGGCAGAGCAAGACTCCGTCTCAAAAAAAAAAAAAAAAAAAAATAGTGACATGATTGAATAAACAATGATATATCTGTACTACACTATACTATGCATTCATTAAATAGAATGAGATATATCTAGATATTTATGTTACTGAATAAAAAAGCAAGTTTCAGATTAATATGTACAGTATGATACCATTTGTATAGAAAATAAACACCATACCTACCACTCAAAATAATGTCATACATCTCCTATGAATACATATATGTGTATGGAAATCTTTAGAGAACCACATATAAGAATATATGACAGATGACAATAGTGGTTATTTCTCAGAAGTGGGGAGGGGACCAGGATTGAGGTAGGGGTATGACAGGTGATCAAAAATGACATTAATCTTATCTGTAAGTTTTGTAGATTTCAAATTTCAAGGATAATGTATTATTTGAGTACATAAAAGTGACTTTCAAAAGATCCAAAAATAAAAATATTAAATAACCTGGAAAGATGTTTATATTAAATTGCTAAGTGAAAAAAATTCGTTACAAAACAGCATGGTCATATTACAAGAATAAATATACACATTTCAAGAGCAAAAAACTTCTTGGTAGAAAAATTTTCTAAAAAAGAATAAATATACACACAGAAAAATGTCTGAAGGAATGTACACCAAAATGTTTACAGGGTTATCTTTGGGTCATGATGGTGGTAGAATTGTAGATAATTTTATTTTTTTAAATTTGCTTACCTGCATTTTTCTACCATAAATATGTAATATCTTTATAATAAAAATAATAACGAGTTTTAAAAATGTGATAGTCCCTGAGTATGCCTAAATAAGGAAATAGCACCCTCCCCCAACCCCTGCACACAGACACAAAGTGAAGCCGAGGAAAATCCTAGATGGCTAGATGGAAATCTCTGGGTAGAAGGGCCTTTGTCTCTGTGTTACTCAAAGTTCTGGTCGGCAAACACTGAACAGCTTATTCTGTCAGGTCCTGTACAGAGCATGGGGATTGGAGTGGGAGTGGCAGGACTACATGCAAATCTCTACCCTAAAGTTGAACTTGTGCTTGAGGCTCCTTCAGTGTATTTCCCACTGCAATCACCTTAACCAGACACCCATTCCCTCTCTCCTCAACCCCCACTGTTAACAGAACATACAAATACAGAAAAATAATTTCCAATACATCCATTACAGGTTCTACATTCCTTCTGAAAAGCAACAAAGAAGCTCTGAGTCTTCTAAATAGCTACTTCTAGCTTTCAGTGAGCTACTCTAACCTATTCCCTCTCTTCCACCTCCCTTCCTAGCCCCAGGAACAATCTTATTTTCTTTATTCACCATTGGTATTTTTCTACCCTTACTCCCAGGCAAACGTACACGCACAAACCTTTCTTTTTTAAAAAAATACATCTTTTCCCTTGCTTTTACAGAATTAAAACTTGCTGGGAGCAGAAAACTTTGAAAGGATAGGGAGCAAAATATATATAAAGAAAAACAATCCATCATAATTCTATAACCCAGTGGCAATCACAGTTAATATTTTTGGTGCTTTTCTTTCTAGACCTTTTTCTGAGTGTGTGTGTGTGTGTATTTTGTTTCATTCTAATTGAGATCATACTTTTCATACTACTTTGTGTTCTCCTTTATTCACTTAACACCATAACACTGACATTTCCCCATGTTGTTAAATATTCTTTGAAACCATGGTTTTTAATGGCTGCATAATATCTCTTATAGTTATACCACACTTATTTAGCCACTCATCAGAACATTTTAATGTGATCCATTAAAATACCTATCTATCATCTATCTATCATTTATCTGTCTAGATAATAATTCTTTAATAATTTCCTTTATAAAGAGTCTTTAAATAAGTTAAATTACACCTTCCTATCTATCTTTCTCTTTATCTCTCTCTCTAAAGCACCTAATAAAAGTAAAAAATAAAAAAAATTTAAAAAGGCCCTTTTGCTAGTTTAATGTCCTCTTCCAACCTTAGTCCTAATTTATAATAAAGCACCAGCTTAGTCTGCAACTGTTTAGAAGGAGATGAGCTTAGAACTCTTGCCCTTCCATACTAAGAGAATTCAACTCTTCTGCTTTGGAGAATTCCTATTAAAGACTGACCCTAGTGAGACCGTTCCCATGAAAAGTGTCTTGACATGTAACAGTGCTTTGGCATGCAAGTCATAAAAATTATCTAGTTCTGTAAGTGGGAATTCATTCTCAGGGATAATATGAGGGTTTTATAAAAAATATTTTTAATATTGCCCAGTGCAGTGCTTGGCATGTAGTAGGCACTTAATATTGTAGTTTAATCTGCTGATAACATTCTGGTAAGCTTGAGATGATTAACTGGTAAGGCAAATAATTATGTAATTGAGCCAGTGTTTGTTACACAAGCCAAAGTCTACCCTGTGGACTGGGACCATTTATTCCAGATTCAGATAATCTGACCCATTGTCAAACCCGTATTTACTTACATTTGGAAAATAGATTCATTCGAGATATGTGCCTAGGTATTGCACTAAAGGTAAGTGAGTGCCACCAAAGAAGTGTCTCTGCTCTTGAAACAGTGAAAATGGAATTGAAAAGATATTTATCCCTGAATAACAAGAGACAATGAAAAGATATTCAAATATTCCATGCTAACCATGATCAAAATGTCAGGTGTTCTGGAGTATTAAGAAAAGGCTTTGCATGGAACTTTGAATTAAACCTCCAAATATCTGCACAGGTGCAGAGAAGTAGAAAGAGAATGAGGGTGGGGTGGGGGTTGCATCTTAAGCAAAGATATAAGGAATGGAATAAACCTAGCTCCCTAGGGTGACTGACTGGGGCAAGATGTAGGGAGTGAAAGGCCCTGAATGCTGAAATTAAAAGCAAGACAAAATGAATGGCAATTTAGCATACTGGCTCTAAGATCAGACTGTCTGGGTTCAGATATGCCACTTACAAACCATATGACCCTGTGCAAGTAATTTAACCTTTTGGGGCCTCAGTTTCCTCATCTGCTAAAAAGGATAATAATGCTACACACCAAACTCATAGTGTTTTGTGAGAATTTAAAAGAAAATTATATGTAATTGAGGCTCATTCCCTGACAGCAGACAAAGAGAAAGTCAGTTATCAAAGAAAAGCAGCTAAAGGCAGAAGAAGCTACAAGGGTTGTTTTATCTGGTAAGAAAAACTACATTAATTATTTGGTATATTTCCAGTTCCTGAATCCGTAAGCATAAATGTTGTTCAACTTGCCATGCATTTCCAAGGGTTCTCTCTATTCCCAAAGAACCCTATTTTGTAGGGTTTTGTAGGGTAAGAATGACCTTTGACTGGGTGCAGTGGCTTATGCCTGTAATCCCAGTACTTTGGGAAGCTGAGGCAGGAGAATCATTTGAGGTCAGGAGTTCAAGATCCGCCTGGCTAACATGGTGAAACCCTGTCTCTACTAAAAATACAAAAATTAGCCAGGCATGGTGGTGCATGCCTGTTATCCCAGCTACTTGGGAGCCAGAGGCAGGAGAATTGCTTGAACCCAGGAGGCAGAGGTTGCAATGAGCCCAGATCACACCACTGCACTTCAACCTAGGTGAGGGAATGAGACACTGTCTGAAAAAAAAAAAAAAAAAAAAAAAAAGAAGGACCTTTATTAAAAATTTGGCTCAGAATGGAAACATGTCACGCTGACCAGAGCAATGGCTCAGTGTGACTCCTCTAGGTCTCAGGACCCTGAGTCTGGAGAAATTGTGTAGGAAATGGAAATTAACCATGAGGTATGTTAAAGAAAGTGTTGTTAATGAGGCTTCACTAAGCTTGTGGCTTTAGTGCTTCTTTAAGCACACTTCCTAACAGGAACTGGAGGGGTAGCAAAAGCACTGAACTTGGAATCCTGCTCTGCCTCCTTCCCCTAGTTGGGGGCAAGTTCATCTCTAAACCTTTATTTCTTCTTCTGAAAAATGAGGAACTGAATTCACCTCTTTACTCTCTCCTAGGGTTGCTGAAGAACCCAATGCTTGTGAGAAGGCTTTGTCCACGGGAAGCCTTATACATGTGAGGAAGTAATTTGGGAGGCTGATAATTATTAATACATGCACCCAAATAAGATGTGGGGAAATAAGAAGCACTATTTGTAAGTATTATGAGAATAACTGTGTGGTTTGAGGTCAATGTATTGTGACCTGCATGTTTTTCACGGAACAGCAACCATCCCTGAAAATATTCTGAGGTCAGTGGATAAATATACTTTGATAAACAAACATTTGCTTCCCACCCAATCTCTAGGCCTGTAAGTTAAGAGAAAGCCAGAGCAAACAGGACGTAGTCTGCATATTGATTTGTTTGAGGTTGGTCCAGATGTGTGGAATCTATCCCATTATTTGTCAGTTAATTTCTCCACATTTTTCCCCCTCCTCATTTTTTATCATCTGAAGGCCTAGAAGGCAGGAGACCAGGGTTTGGTTCCCATTTGGCCCTGGACTCATATTATGCCCCTGGACAGGCTTAAAAATAGTTCGTTTTGTTATTTTTGACCTGCTTGACAAACAAACTAAACAACTTAGTGTGTAGGGGTATGGTAATCGCCTAGAAAATGTATTTACTTATAAGCTTCAGAAATTGTGTAAAAAGAGAGAACGAGGCTAAAGTCCAGAGTACTTTGCCTGGCACACAAAGACTGCCACAATCTGGCTCCAGGCCCCACTCCCCCAACTCCTTCATCCCCTTACTCTGTATCTGAAAATGTCTTATTCTTTCCTCAAACCTATACCTTAGTGCTGACTGGTTCTTTGTCCTAATATAATCTTTCCTTCTCCCTCTTCTCTGACAGGTAAATTACCCTATATCCTTGATGACCCAGCACATCCAACACGACTCTATCAACAATATAATCACATTGGGTTACAATTATTTTTGTCTGTCTGTCATAAGAGACTGGGAGCTCCCTTTAAGACAGTACCTATTTATTTCTATGTCTTAACACTGTTCCTGCCACAAAATTGTCAACTGGAATTTATGGAAGGGACGGTGAATGAAAAGGGAGAGATGGAAGGAGGGAGAACAGAAAGGAAGAAGGGAGGAAGGTGAATTGGATAAAAACCAGAATTCCAAATTAAGATATATGGTTTGAATTCTAATCCAGTCATTTTGTAATTAAGATGCTTTGTAGCTGAATGTGTAAAGCAAATTAACTTCACATTTCTAAGACTCAATTTCCTTATCTGTAACACTGGGCTAATTCTCTCTAGGCCTGTCTGCTTCACTCACTCCACTCCATGGAATAAGGGAGTGAGATATAAGAGAAGGTAGAGATGAAAGAGAAAACAAAGAGAGACAGAAAAGAAAACTACAATCCTTGAGAAAGGGAAAAGTTTAAGGCTGGGGTAAGTGTACCTCTGGTTGTAGGAAACAAAAACCACCAGAGGGCAATGTTAACACAGGGAAATTTTTCCCAGTAGCAAAGGGAACAACCCAAAACTGGATGGGCCAGGTCACACAGGAGCCAGTCCTGATGTAGCTCAGTCAGAACTGTGAGTCCCCTGTTAGATTTGGTATGTCGCACCCCAGATGACTTGACATATATATGACCCACAGCTGCCTAGCATTCACAAATGGTAAGAGTGATTCATTATTTGTTAAAATAAGGCTGCTCAAGATTGTTAGCGTCTATCACTAAGTTACAATGTGTTTGAGTTCTCATAAGCATGCTGGAATGGCACACTTCTTCCACTTCAGAGCAGGGTCTAGAGTCTGTCTTCTTGCCTGTCAGGCTGTCTTGTGTCACTACACAAACTCCAAGATCATCCCGGGCACCAGCTTTTTACTCCTTTCCATCAAGCACACCTTGGATTACAGTGTTTACCTGTTCAGAAGCCACCTGATGCTCTTCATTGCTTCCTAAAGAAAATTCAAAACCTTCAGCCTGGTTCTAAAGGTTTATTATAATCTGGTACCAACAAACTTTACCAGTGTTCCTCTTTGCCCTTTCATCAACCTCCGTGGAGCAGCCAGGCTGGACTGTTCCCTACTCTCTGAACATATCCCTCTGCATAGTTCTATTGACATGACTTGGCTCCCTCCTTTGGAATCTTCCATGAGATGAAACCCTGATTATCTTTAATGACATTGTCACACAACATTATTCCCATAGAAGCTTTCTTAATTCTACTAGTCACAAATTATCAGATGCTTGAGACTCTTCTGTGCTTTATCTATATCTTTCACTTTTGGCATTGATCAAATGCCAAAATGTTATGTTAGATTTGTTTCATTTATTTACTTATTTATTCTTTTGCTTAGCATATATTGGTTGTTTATTTTATATCAGTTCCCATGTGAAGGGCTCATAAATGACTAAGGCTTAATTTTGGCTCTCCAGAATCTAAGTGTCAAGCTAGAGAATGACAGATATATAACACCACATTAGTTTTGCACATGTACGTGATAACAAAGGCACATCATAGGATTGAGGAAGCTAGATTGCAGCCATACTGAAATGCCAAAAAACAGTTAGATAACAAAACAGAGAGTGTATCTTCAGATAACTGCTCTATCAAATACTTATCATGTCAATAAGTATTGACTCAATCCAGTAGAAAATGCGGCATTATAAGGGATTTTTGAATTGGAGAGTGGGCCAAGGATTTGTGAATTGGGCCAAGAATTGCAGAGGAGATAAGAGGGGCAATTACAATACATGTCTATTGCCCCCATGTCACCTGGAACAAGGCCTTTGTTGTTGGAAGTTTATGCATTTGTGGAGTTTCCAGATTGGAAGAGACTTTGAGGATTATCTAGTTTTTGTTCTACAAATAAGAAAGGGAAACTATGAGAAATGAAGTGGGTTTTTTCAGTCACCCAGTTTCTTTTTCCTTAAAGAAAGTTATTATATTTTAAATTCCAGGATACATGTGCAGAACGTGCAGGTTTATTACACAGGTAAACATGTGCCATGGTGGTTTGCTGTTCCTATCAACTCATCACCTAAGTATTAAGCCCACCATGCATTAGCTATTTATCCTGATGCTCTCTCTCCTCCACCCTCCTGACAGGTCCCCGTGTGTGTTGTTTCCCTCCCTGTGTCCATGTGTTCTCATTGTTCAGCTCCCACATATGAGTGAGAACATGCTGTGTTTGGTTTTCTGTTCCTGTTTTAGTTTGCTGAAGATGATGGCTTCTAGGTTGATCCATGTTACTACAAAGGACATTATCTCATGTTTTGTTTTGTTTTATTTTATTTTGACTGCATAGTATTCCATGGTATATATGTACCCCATTTTCTTTATCCAGTCTACCATTGATGGGCATTTGGTTTGATTTCATGTATTTGCTATTGTGAATAGTGCTGCAATAAACATATGTGAGCATGTTATTGTTAAAACAGAATGATTTCTGTTCCTTTGGGTATATACCCAGTAATGGGATTGTTGGGCCAAATGATATTTCTGGTTTCAGATCCCTGAAGAATCTCCACACTGTCTTCCACAATGGTTTAACTAATTTACATTCCCACCAATGGTGTAAAAGCGTTCCTATTTCTCCACAGCCTTGCCAGCATCTGTTGTTTCTTGACTTTTTAATAATCGTGATTCTGACTGGCGTGAGATGCTATCTCATTGTGGTTTCAATTTGCAATTCTCTAATGACCAGTGATGTTGAGCTTTTTTTTCATATGTTTGTTGGCCACATAAATGTCTTCTTTTGAGAAGTGTCTGTTCATGTCCTTTGCCCACTTTTTAATGGGGTTGTTTATTTTCTTGTAAATTTATTTAAGTTCCTTGTAAATTCTGGATATTAGACCTTTGTCAGATGGGTAGATTGCAAACATTTTCTCCCATTTTTGTAGGTTGTCTGTTCACTGTGATGATTGTTTATTTTGCTGTGCAGAAGCTCTTTAGTTTAATTAGATCCCATTTGTCAATTCTGGCTTTTGTTGAAATTGCTTTTGGAGTTTTCATGATGAAGTCTTTGCCCATGCCTATGTCCTGAATGGTATTGCCTACATTTTCTTCTATGGCTTTGAGTTTTACATTTAAGTCTTTAATCCATCTTGAATTAATTTTTGTGTAAGGTGTAAGGAAGGGGTCCCGTTTCAGTTTTCCACATATGGCTAGTCAGTTTTCCCAGCATTGCTTATTAAATACGGAATCCTTTCCTGGATTGCTTGTTTTTGTCAGGTTCATTGAAGATCAGATGGTTGTAGACGTGTGGTCTTATTTCTGAGATATCCATTCTGTTCCATTTGTCTATGTGTCTCTTTTGGTACCAGTACCATGTTGTTTTGGTTACTGTAGCATTGTAGTATACTTTGAAGTCAGGTAGTGTGATGCCTCCAGCTTTGTTCTTTTTGTTTAGGATTGTCTTGGCTATACGGGCACTTTTTTGGTTCCATATGAATTTTAAAGTAGATTTTTCTAATTCTAATTTTAAAAATTCCAAAAATTTCTAATTTTTCTAATTGTGAAGAATGTCAATGGGAGTTTCATGGGAATAGCATTGAATCTATAAATTACTTTGGGCAGTATGGCCACTTTCATGATATTGATTCTTCCTATCCATGAGGATGGAATGTTTTTCCATTTGTTTGTGTCCTCTCTTATTTCCTTGAGCAGTGGTTTGTATTTCATGAGGAGGTCCTTCACATCCTTTGTTAGCTGTCTTCACTGGTAATTTATTATTTTTGCAGCAATTGCAGCCACCCAGTTTCTATTGTAAGAACTAAGACCAGATACTTAAAGTTCCGTGTTCTTTTAACTCCTCTACATATCACTTCTCAAAACTGTCAACAGTCTTCATTGTGGCTGAGACTTCTAATGGTAGAGATCTGACATATGTCTCTGGCATGCTGGTTTGAAAAGGAACACTAAGGAAGATCCAGATCTCATTGTATACCTGAGGAGACTGAGACTCAAAGAGGAAAAGTGACTGGTCCATGATCATAGATCTGGAGCCAGACCTGGCCTAAACTCATAAGATATTTGGTGAGAGGCTGGGCGCGGTGGCTCAAGCCTGTAATCCCAGCACTTTGGGAGGCCGAGACGGGCGGATCACAAGGTCAGGAGATCGAGACCATCTTGGCTAACACGGTGAAACCCTGTCTCTACTAAAAATACAAAAAAAAAAAAAAAAAAAAAAAAAAAAAAAAAAAAAAAAAAAAAAAACTAGCCGGGCGAGGTGGCGGGCGCCTGTAGCCCCAGCTACTCCGGAGGCTGAGGCAGGAGAATGGCGTGAACCCGGGAGGCGGAGCTTGCAGTGAGCTGAGATCCGGCCACTGCACTCCAGCCCGGGAGACAAAGCAAGACTCCATCTCAAAAAAAAAAAAAAAAAAAAAAAAAAAAAAAGATATTTGGTGAGAAATGAATACATTCTCTGTAATCAAGACGTCATGCCTTGCATTAGCTAACAAGTGATTACTCTTCGCTTTAGAGAATAAACAGGCCCCCATCTGACATCATTTGTTCTTTAATCTTCATCTCAAACATGTATACTTTTGTATAAGTCTTTTCATAGCCTGGAACATTTGCCTTAGCAACAAGCATAATAACCAATGAGCTTCTCTGAGACCTCTAAACAATTTGTAACTACCCAGAGAAAATTTTCCCCACTCCTTCCATTTGTCTCTTCCCCTTCTTCCTTACTGCTGCCAAAGGGTAAAAGAAAGAAGAAAATAAAACATACATAATAATTTCCAGACAGCGGTTTTCTTTCTGCAAGTTGAAAAGCCATCTTTCAGAAGCTCTGAGATCAGAGGCCATTGAGGCTGAGCTGGGCAGAGGAAAAGCAGCTGGGCACCAGAAACTACCAGTCCTCGATGTTCAGACATTGGTTTGGAGTAGAAATGGAACTGTTTGGAAGAGCAATGGTAGAGAGGATTGGGGCTGCCAGGTACTATGCAAGGGCTTGAACTCAAAGATATGTTTTTTGTGTTTTAAGCAAATATAAGCCAAATTCTCATCACAGTTTAACAAGAGCACCAGAGACTGAGTTATTCCAGCCAAGATAAACATTCTCTACAGTCCCTGAACCTGGATCCCATACAAATGTGACCAAAATTTTTAAACAGGGTCTTCCTTATATGGAACTTTGGAGATCAGTTGTTCTGCCCCATTTTATAGGGAGAAAACTGAATGTCAGAGTAGTGACAAGAGGTACCCCAGTTCACTAGTTTATTACAGAGAAAATACGAACATTTGAGTTCTGATTCCAAATTGATTGCTCCTTCCATGACACCAAATGCTGTTCAACATTCTTGCTTATTCCCCAAATCTTCTGGGAAAGGAAACATTTGTGGGTCTAAAGATCCCTTATTCTAGCACATTTCTCCTGTTTCTCTCTTTCTTCTTCCAGAATTCCATGTTTGTCTGGTGCAGATGACCATCTTGGTGACTTCTTTGACTTCTCTCACCATAAATAAATGTAGACACACACACACACACACATAAAATTATATGTGTGGTGATCTGAAAGATGGTTTCTAGGGTCATTTTCAAAGACAAAATAAGATCCTATGGTCCCCGGATAAAATTCAGGTCCTAAATCTGTTATTTCACTAGCACCATGGATAAGTATGCCTGAATCATAAGCCTCTTAGTGTTTGGGCCAAGTAAGCCAGAGAGAATGAAATGAGTATGAGAGCAAATTAATGGAGTTTTTGGGATATCTTATCAAGGTCTTGAACCCAAACAGGTGAGCTTCCTTCTAACAGTAGGCTAAAAATTAGACAAGTTGTAAGAATGGAGTAAGGGTATTAAATCCCTACTGTTTATCCTATGATGTCAGGCAAGTCATTTAGGCTCTCTGGACTTCAGTTTCCTCATGTATAAAATGGGATGGATAAAGCCCTGTCTCACAGGGTTATTTTTTTTTTTTTAAAAAGGACAAAATCCCAAGCAAATAATGAACATTATCAATAAATGTTCATTTCCCCATCATTTACCAATTTTCCTGACTGCAGCTTTTATCTTTTGCTGGTTCATTCCCCTTTTGAAAATGTAGGCACATCTCAAAGTTCTCTCCTTGGCCCCTGTCTTTTCTCTAAACCCTCTTCCTGGCCCTCCCATTATTCCTATTGTATTAATTTTTACTAGTTTTCAAATGAGTCCCATGTCTCTTCCTGTAGCTCTGTATCACTCCAGAGTCTCTTCTCCTTTTCCAAATACCTATTGGTTAACTGCACTTGGATAACTCACCCAAGACTAAAAAGTTGATAAAGATCATTTGTTTAAATGTCTATGCTCACGGAGAAATTATCAGTTCCTTAGATGCTACAACATTTTTCTCTTATTTCTTCATTCTTTCTCCATCCAGTTCCTACCACAGTTCATGAAAGTTAATAGATGATCAATAAATCTATGTTGAAGAAATGAATAAACAAATATTCAAATAAATAAATGAAGAAAGGTAGATACTGTGTTGGCTAATGATTTATATAAACAATGAAGGCATTCTTATACACCAGTAACAGACAAGCAGAGAGCCAAATCAGGAATGAACTTCCATTCACAATTGCTTCAAAGAGAATAAAATACCTAGGAATCCAGCTTACAAGGGATGTAAAGGACCTCTTCAAGGAGAACTACAAACCACTGCTCAGTGAAATAAAAGAGGACACAAACAAATGGAAGAACATACCATGCTCATGGATAGGAAGAATCAATATCGTGAAAATGGCCATACTCCCCAAGGTTATTTATAGATTCAATGCCATCCCCATCAAGCTACCAATGACTTTCTTCACAGAATTGGAAAAAACCGCTTTAAAGTTCATATGGAACCAAAAAAGAGCCCGCATTGCCAAGACAATCCTAAGTCAAAAGGACAAAGCTGGAGGTGTCACCCTACCTGACTTCAAACTATACTACAAGGCTACAGTAACCAAAACAGCATGGTACTGGTACCAAAACAGAGATATAGACCAATGGAACAGAACAGAGTCCTCAGAAATAATACCGCACATCTACATCCATCTGATCTTTGACAAACCTGAGAGAAACAAGAAATGGGGAAAGGATTCCCTATTTAATAAATGGTGCTGGGAAAATTGGCTAGCCATAAGTAGAAAGCTGAAACTGGATCCTTTCCTTACTCCTTATACGAAGATTAATTCAAGATGGATTAGAGACTTAAATGTTAGACCTAATACCATAAAAACCCTAGAAGAAAATCTAGGTAGTACCATTCAGGACATAGGCATGGGCAAGGACTTCATGTCTAAAACACCAAAAGCAACGGCAGCAAAAGCCAAAATTGACAAATGGGATCTAATTAAACTAAAGAGCTTTTGCACAGCAAAAGAAACTACCATCAGAGTGAACAGGCAACCTACAGAATGGGAGAAAATGTTTGCAACCTACTCATCTGACAAAGGGCTAATATCCAGAATCTACAAAGAACTCAAACAAATATAGGAGAAAAAAACAAACAACCCCATCAAAAAGTGGGGAAAGGATATGAACAGACATTTCTCAAAAGAAGATATTCATACAGCCAACAGACACATGAAAGAATGCTCATCGTCACTCGCCATCAGAGAAATGCAAATCAAAACCACAATGAGATACCATCTCACACCAGTTAGAATGGCAATCATTAAGAAGTCAGGAAACAACAGGTGTTGGAGAGGATGTGGAGAAATAGGAACACTTTTACACTGTTGGTGGGATTGCAAACTAGTTCAACCATTATGGAAAACAGTATGGCAATTCCTCAAGGATCTAGAACTAGATGTACCATATGACCCAGCCATCCCACTACTGGGTATATACCCAAAGGATTATAAATTATTCTAGTACAAAGACACATGTACACGTATGTTTATTGTGGCACTATTCACAATAGCAAAGACTTGGAATCAACCCAAATGTCCATCTGTGACAGACTGGATTAAGAAAATGTGGCACATATACACCATGGAATACTATGCAGCCATAAAAAAGGATGAGTTTGCGTCCTTTGTAGGGACATGGATGCAGCTGGAAACCATCATTCTTAGCAAACTATCACAAGAACAGAAAACCAAACACCGCATGTTCTCACTCATAGGTGGGAACTGAACAATGAGATCACTTGGACTCGGGAAGGGGAACATCACGCACTGGGGCCTATCATGTGGAGGGGGGAGGGGGGAGGAGGGAGGGATTGCATTGGGGAGTTATACATGATATAAATGATGAATTGATGGGTGCTGACGAGTTGATGGGTGCAGCACACCAACATGGCATAAGTATACATATGTAACAAACCTGCACGTTATGCACATGTACCCTAGAACTTAAAGTATAAAAAAAAAAAAAAAAAAAAAAAAAAAAAAGAAGCAGATGGGTTGGAAGCCTGGCACAGGCCTTACGGTCCAAATGGCACTCTTTGATTCAGAACCTGCAGAGAAGGTGGGGTGAGTTTGGGGGATTAAGTATCAAAGCATACTTCATATTTCCAACAGCTGTTCTGAGTTACATAGGTGCTGTGATGAGAAGTAATCAAATATATCTTAAGATATTTAAAATATTACAGTGTAGATGCAGGTAAAATAGTCTAACCAAGTAGAAGTAAAAATATTGTTTAGCTCTTGTAAGAAACATATGCAATAATAGCATGGTGGGTTTTGTGTGAATGACATT
This sequence comes from Rhinopithecus roxellana, assembly GCF_007565055.1. NCBI lineage: Eukaryota > Metazoa > Chordata > Mammalia > Primates > Cercopithecidae > Rhinopithecus > Rhinopithecus roxellana. The sequence continues at coordinate 8,684,233 of NC_044555.1, forward strand.
ATAAACTGTGAGTAAGGTATTGCCAGTATGTTCTATTGTGTGGATAGCTAGGAGCCCAAGAGGAAAGTCTCAGCCTGCCCAGAAATACTAGGAATATTTTCTAATGTGGAAGTATGTAGAAGAGAGGTACAGAATAAGAAGAATAGCTGGGCCTCCTCCCACTAAGGTTGTGGGTAAAGTTGCTGGTGTTCTGTGGGACTTAAGAGGAAAATGTGAAGTCTGAGGGGTTCCTCCTTTTAGGGAACAGCAACTCCCTTCTTTGCACCTCTCCCCTCCCAATAAAATCAGGTCCAGTGATCATCCTGGCTCTTTTAATCCGACCAGTGACAGCTCCGCTCAGGAGAATGAGCTAGCGAAGGGTCAAATATGGCATGCGTAGGTGTGTCTTTACTCCTCTAGGTTAAGAGAGAAACAAGAGGAAGGAGCCCATGGTCTTGATCTTTAGTCATGGCCATTTTATGTGCCACAGGTATGTTTAGAGGGCTGAGTGGAATAGCCCCAAGGATCTCAGGTTAATTATTCCCTGTTGAAAAACAATAGTTAAAACACTTCACTTTAGCAGCTATAAGAAAAGTATGGAAATGAAGCAACTCAATGGAGGACTCTAAAAAATTTTGTTCATAAGTGGGTCAGATAAGGTTAAATTTCTATTTTGAAGACATATATTGTGTAATTTATTGGTTTATGGGGATTAAATTCATGGTATTTATCACATTTTAAGATGATTTATCCTCTTTATATAGCTACCTATCACCAATCTATCACCCACCTATCTCAATAAACAGACAGCCATACACTCAGGCTTTACTGTAAAATCTGAGTGGAGTTTGTTTAGATTTATTTCTTATCAATTTGTTACACCAACCAGAATTACCAAGGCATTTAGAGAAGTATACCACTCTCTAGAATATTCCAAATATAATTTTTTAATTTAAAATTTTGAAAGTTATTTTGACTTCTGTTTTTAAATACAGCCAAATTGAAATATAAGGCATGCTATTTATTATGTAATTTTTAATCCATTTGTAACAATTCAGATATCTTACTTTTAATGTTTTAAATATTTTTCTTTTAATGTTAGTTTTACTTTCTTCTGAATTTAGGAAATTATCCAGTTTTTTCCCTTCTTAGCACAATCATACATTCAAATATGAATATTTACTTGTTTAATAGATCAGTTAAATGTAACCTACATTTTACAAAAATTCACATGTACATTCTATCAAATAAATGAGGTCAAGAAAAAAAAAAAAAAACAATGAAGGTCCTTATTTAGTCTGAATTTTCCAGAGCAATCCTAATTTTGTATGTTCTGTTTGTTTTTATTTCAGTTCAAGTGTTAGTCCCCATATCAGATTCTGTGGATAGGTAGATTTTCAATGAGGAAAATGCAGTTCCTATAACAATAGGCTAGGTGAGAGAAGATAAAAATCTGAACTGCAACAGTGGCAGTGGATTTGGATTGGGGGATCATGATGAGAGACACAGAGGTAGAATCATATATAGTGTCATCTTTGTATAGCAAGAAGAGCAGAGTTGTGTGAGAGGCAGCACACAATTTCTATTAGCATTTCATTGAGATAATATGAGCTTCTCTTTGAATTTGCTTTGTTCCCTGAGCCCTGTCTGGTACCCAGATGAGCTTCCATCTGAGTCTCAGTGTAGGTCTCAGTAAATAAGGACCAGCCTCCTGCTCCAACACTACACAGAGACATCTAAGCCCTTTCAGAATTTTTTGGGGTGAAGTTTGCTGGTTCTAGTAGGATGCTCAATGCATCCTTATTACTCTAACCCATCATAAGTGCTTGCCCAAACCTAATCCAGCACCACTTAATTATTGTGGCAATCTGACCCTTCCTCTATTTCTCAGATGTGTCTTTCCCTGGGAGACTGGGCAGTTCCAAGTACCTCTCATATGTCCTGCCTCTTCCTATCACCAGCTTCACTTATGCTCTGCTGCTCACCACTCCCTTGGTATGGTTTTCTTCATTCATTATCTCTTCCATTCATTTATTCATCCAACAACCATTTCAATCCAAATTAGTTCATCAAACATTACCGACTATGAATGCATGCCAGGCCTTTCACTAGGCACCAAAGTTGCAGAGATGACAATCACTGAATACAAGGATCCCTCAGGTTGGTGGAGAAGGTAGTCATCTATTGCTGCTTAACAAACCACCTCAAAACTAGAGAGATGTAAAGCAACCATTTTATTCTGCTCATGGTTTTTGTGAGCAAAGAATTGGAATAGGGTACAGTGGAGATGGCTTGTCTCTGTTTCACAATGTCTTGAGAATTTGAAGGACTCTAAGACTGGAGGTAATTTAACAGCTGGACAATATCACTGTGGAGGAATTAACTTAAATGTTGGCCTGAACCTCAGCTGGAGTTATACTCAGAAGCTGGCAGGACAGAAACAAGGAGGCATCATTACCAGGTATTTCACAAAAAAACTGGCCAGAGACACCAGTTCTCAATTCTTTTTGGTTTGTAAAAACCTTACCCAAGCACTTAATATGCAAGGATTTGCTGCTCACATCTCTTTCTATCTCATATCCCAGTTTTTCAGGTGTTTCCTTAACTATTATCTCAAAGGATTTTCCCAACCATACTTAAAGGTCAGTATGACAAAAGTGAGGTTTGAAAACCCCACTGATCCTTATACAGAGTTGAGCATCAAGCAAGTCCAAAAGGAAATATTCATCCTGTTGATTTATATCAAAATCCAAAGGAATTTGGCTGGACAACTCTCTCTCTCTCTCTCTCTCTCTCTCTCTCTCTCTCTCTCTCTGTGTGTGTGTGTGTGTGTGTGTGTGTGTGTGTGTGGTGTCAGGCTTCTGCCTCCGTATGGGGCTGAGTGTGAGGCCAGCCAGGGTGAATGGTGTGGAAGATTGATATACTTGGCTCCAGTGGTCTGAGGTTTTTCAACTTTAGATCTTTCACCTTGCTGTGTTTAGCACATCTTTCAGCCACTCATTACCCAGAGTGAGAGTGCAGGTGGTTTTCAAAGCTGTAAAGAAAAGGGTAGGATGGCTGAAACACCTGTGAGTGGCCTGAAATTGCAACCAAAAATAATAAGGCCTCTCCAGATTAATTCTCCATAGGTTATCCCATCTAGCCCACTACCCCTCAGACATTTGAGGAAGAGATAGAAAACAGCTCAAAGTGGTAGAATGAGCCCTGGGCAAGGAGAGACCAGGGCATATATCAAAAGCTCATATTTTCACCAGAACAAGTCAAGCCGAGAGCCAAATCAGGAACGATCTCCCATTCACAATTGCCACAAAAAGAATAAAATATCTAGAAATACAGCTAACAAGGGAGGTGAAAGATCTCTACGGGGAGAACTACAAATCACTGCTCAAAGAAATCAGAGATGACACAAACAAATGGAAAAACATTCCTTGCTCATGGATAGACAAAATCAATATCATTAAAATGGCCATACTGCCCAAAATCATTTATACATTCAATGCTATTCTCATTAAACTACCATTGAGATTATTCACAGAACTAGAAAAAACTATTTTAAAATTCTTATGGAACCAAAAAGAATCCAAATATCTGAGACAGCAAAAAGAACAGAACAGTCGGGTAGCAAGAACATCATGCTACCCGACTTCAAAGTATACTACAGGGCTACCATAACCAAAACGGCATGTTACTGGCACAAAAATAGACACAAAGACCAATGGAGCAGAATAGAGAACCCAGAAATAAAATCACACACCTACAGCCATCTGATCTTCAACAAACCTGACAAAAACAATCAATAGAGAAAGGATTCCCTATTCAATAATTGATGCTTTGATAACTGGCTAGCTATATGCAGAAGACTGAAACTGGACCCTTTCCTTACACCATATATAAAAATTAACTCAAGATGGATTAAAGACTTAAATGTAAAACCCAAAACTATGAAAACCCTGGAAGACAACCTAGGCTATATCATTCAGGACATAGCCACAGGCAAAGATTTCATGATGAAGATGTCAAAAGCAATTGTAAAAAAAGCAAAAATTGACAAATGGAGTCTAATTAAACTAAAGAGCTTCAGCAAGAAAAAAAAAACCTATCAACAGAGTAAACAGACAACCTACAGCATGGAAGAAAATTTTTGCAAACTATGCATCTGACAAAGTTCTAATATTCAGCATCTATAAGGAACTTAAACCGATTTACAAGCAAAAAAGGCAAACAATTCCATTAAAAAATGGGCAAAGGCCATGAACACACTTCTCAGAAGACATACATACAGCCAACAATCATATGAAAACAAGCTCAACATCACTGACAATTAGAGAAATGAAAATCAAAATCACAATGACATACCATCTTACACCAGTCAGAATGGCTATTAAAAAGTCAAAAAATAACAGATGCTGGCGAGGTTATGGAGAAAAAGGAAGGCTTATACACTGTTGGTAGGAATGTAAATTAGTTCAGCCGTTGTGGAAGACAGTGTGGCAATTCCTTAAAGACCTAAAGACAGACATACCACTCAACCCGGCAATTCCGTTACTGGGTATACACCCAAATAAATATAAATCATTCTATTATAAAAACACATGCACGCTTATGTTTGTTGCCACACTATTCACACTAGCAAAGACACGAAATCAAATTAAATGCCCATCAATGATAGAGTGGATTTAAAAAAAAAAAAAAAAAAGGTGATACATATACCATGGAATATTATTCAGCCGTAAAAAAGAACAAGATTGTGCCCTTTTCAGGGACATGGATGGAGCTGGAGGTCATTATCCTTAGCAAACTAATGCAGGAACAGAAAACCAAATACTCAATACCGCATGTTCTCATTTACAAGTGAAAGATAACTGATGAGAACACATGGACACATAGAGGGAAACAGCACACACTGGGGCCTATTAGAGGCTGGAGGGTGGGAGGAGGGAGAGGATCAGGAAAAATAACTAATGGATACTAGGCTTAATACCTAGGTGATACAATAATCTGTACAACAAACCCCACAACATAAGTTTACCTATATAATATATCTGTACGTGTACTCCTGAACTTAAAAACATCGAAGCAAGGCCCTCCACCAGCAAAAAGATTATAACTTGCTGAAAGCTCTGATGATTGTTAGCGTTTTTAGCAATAACGTATTTTTAATTTTTAATAAAAGCCTATATTTGGCTTACCACTTAAAGAGCATGCTTGCAGTTTTATTTGAATTCTAATCCCTAAAAAGGGCATTTTGTTTATTTTCTTCTGAACTTCTAAAATACCTGTATGGTAAGTAAAGTGCATTAATTTCAAATGTACATTTGATGAGTTTTGATTAAAATATACACCTGGGTAGTCAACATTCAGATCAAGATATAGAATATTTTGTTTGTTCCCAGATGCTTCCTTAATGCCCCTTCCATTCGATAACTTCCTAGAGGTAATCCTTTTTCTGAGTTTTATCACCATAGATTAGTTTTACTTGTTGTTCATATAATGTATGAACATACAATGCCTAAACTTCATATAAATGTAATCACACAATATGTGTACTTTTGGGTCTGGTCTCTTTCACTAAGCATGTTTTTGAAATCCATTTATATTGTTCCATTATATTAGTCATCTATTTCTGTGTAACATTATTACCAGAAACTTAGCACATTAAAATAACAGACATCTATTATCTCATAGTTTCTGTGGGTCAGGAGTCTGTGAATGGCGTGGCTGGGTCTTTTGCTTCAGGATATCATAAAGCTGAAATCAAGATATTCGCAAAGGCTGTGGTCTCAACTGGGAATGGGAAAATATCCACTTCCAAACTCAGGTAGTTAATAGCAACATTCAGTTACATGCAGGCTGCTGACTGAGGGCCTCAATTTCCTGTTGCCTATTGAAAATATATTATCAATGGAGCTATAAACACTCACTTTAATTGAGTGCAGGGATCTCTGGGTCATAGATCACATGTATATTTAGCTTTAGTAGGTATTTATAGATGCTTATTCTTAATCCTCACAGTTACCTTGGAGGTAGCTATCATTATTTCTATTTTATAGATGAGGAATTGAAAGCTTAGAGAGAGAAGAAAACTTGACCAAGAATCCATGATAGTAGGAAGCATCTTAGTTAGGTTCAAACCCAGGCTTTGCTGGCCCCAAGACCCTTTATACCACCACAGTGTTTCACCAACCACAACTATTGGTATACTACCTTCATGATTTCTACCATATCTTAAACAATACTATCCATGAAATCATTGCTCTGATCTGCTAGTGATTTTTTTCTTAATACAGCACAAATAGATATACATAACTATGAAAATTAAAAAGTCATCCATATACCACCTAAAATTGTCTTGCTTATCACAGACCAGTGGTGCTGGTACAACAACTTAGGAAACACTGTTGGGCTACGTATTGTAGTCAGGGACTGGATTCTTCCTGTCTCAGCCCTGTCACTGATTCTCTGTTTCCTCAGGCAAATCCTTTTCCCTCTCTGAACTCCGGCTGCCCCATATGTACAATGAGAGGCTTGCAGTCAACCATTTAGAGACCCTTCCAGGTTTATCTTCTGGTCTGGATCAAAGATAGGAATAAGAAGAATCAGATGACAGTTGCACCTTGGCACCAGGATTGGGATGTTTCAGCCAATCAGTTTCCCTCTCTTGTGCAATGGCAAAGTCCTTGCTTTCTGTAATCTACATCTATGTGCACATTTATTTATTTGAAATAGGGCAGTACATATGTGCATACATACATGTCTCTCTATTGAGGTGGAGAGGGGGACTATGCACATATATGGTTGGGTGGGGACACCTATGTTTCATGGAATTTCTCCCACAACCCTTCATGTCCTCCAGAGTGCCACATGACTTCAGCCTTACAACTATTTATACTCAAAGTGTAGAAAACCTACCTGTGTAATTATTGCTGTTGCTATTTGTTTTTTCCAGCATAACTCCTTTTGAATCCAGTAGCTTGGGGAGCAAAACATGGCCACAGGATCATATTCCCTTCTCAATGGGGTGTTATAATTGTATGAAATTGTTGCCATTATTTAGAAAATATCACAAAGGGTTGTACTTTCAGTTTCAGGCTATATGGATTTCAATTCGTTGTTATGATCTTCCTTCTCCTGCTAGCAAGAACTCCCAGTCTCTGCTAAGCCATGGGCAACAGCAGGAACCTTGTTTATGTGATGAATTGATTAATTTGATGAATTAATGTTATGGTACTAGGAGAACATTTACACTCTGAACCACACACCCACTTACTAGTTCAAAAACATTTTAGGTACCTCCATAGGCTTGACTACAGACTCAGCAATCAATCTGAATTATGAACAAACCAGCGTTGACAGAGAGCTTGCTAGGTGCCCCCTGTATCAGCCTAAACCATGGAGCAGAGAAGCACAGGAAAGGGGCAAGTAAGAGAAAAGCTGCATTTGGGCGTCTACTCTAGGTGATAGGTTAAGCACTACCATTTATAAATTTGTTCTCAGAAACCCTCTCAAGGAGGTATTACTACTATACTGCTTTTATAGAAAATAATCTGAAAAATCACATAGTCACATAATAGTGGCAGAGCCAGTATCTCTCTCCAGGCCCAACTCCAAACCTATGTTTTTGCCACTACAGTATACTGTTATTACAAGTGTCCCTGCCCTTCAGCTCTAGGAAATGGAAAATAATCTATGAAAGACATACCTAGCTTTCTACCAGGTCTTGTTCATGTTTTACCTCCTTCAAGATGTCTTTCTTGACCATCCCAGCCCATAGGGTTCTTCTCCTGCTTATAATCCATGTAGCAGTCACTGAATCTGTATCCCTTTTTCAGGAAATTGTGTAACACGGTGGGAAGTGTCCTTGGAGACTAATCCAAACCCTTACTTGTACTGATGAGGAAAACTGGAGCCGAAAGCAGGGAAAAAGAATTGCCCAGGGTCACACAGCAGATTAGATTAATAACTGGGGCTAGATCATAGGCCTTCTGATTCTTGGTCTAGTACTTTTGTTCCTACATCCAGGTTGGGGCAAGAGATGCAGAAGAGAGATGACTATTAACTTAGTATAGGGGAACAATCAAATCTGATATTCAGAAACCAAATGGAAATAATCTAATGTATGTAAAATTGCATAGCATGCTCACAGGCATACAATAGTTTCTTAATATGTTTTGGTTGTCTGAATCAAAGAACCCCCTTCTACCACCCGCTCAGGATCTACACAGCCAGGGATTAGAGCAACCAAAGCAATCTGTGACTACAATTTAGTTCTTTAGATAGAGACTCTCTTCTCATTTATCTGTTTTCATGTATTTATAATTTATATACTTATTTCCTTTTTCCTTTGTTTAATTTTTAACAAAATTTCCTTTTGCAATTTCAACTTCAACTTCCTATTAATCCTCTGCATTTCTGTTCATGTCACTTTTCTGATAAAAATGCAACGATTCTCAATCAACAGGATACGACCAACTTCTCAGTGTAGCATCAAAATTAGATCCCAAACTTCCTATCTATTCTTATTCTTTATATCCTGTTGCCTCTCCCCTTGGATACACGCCCTAATCTGAAGTAATTACAACTTACTATCAATTTGCTATGTCCTTTCATTCACCTGTCTCTTTGCACATGATGTTCCCTCAGTATACCAGCATGCTCTATGCCTACTTCTGTGCTTAGCAAGCTCAATTTTAAAAACCCACTGCGAATATCACATTAAGTGTTAAATCTTCCCCAAATTTCCCAGGGTAAATTAGCTGCTTCTTCCTAAATGCAGTTTATCCATCTTTAAGAAGATTGATTATACTGTATTCCGTGTGCATATCTGTTATTCCCTCAGTGCCTCTATCCTTTGCTGTGAAATGTTTGAAAAAATAAATGAAGTCTTCCTTATCTCTCTCTTGTTTTATGTGCTCCGTAAATGTTTGTGACTGATGGCACAACTCAAGCAGAGAAAGTGCAGAGGCCAATCTTTAATTGTTTCTCCCTAACTTAGAGCTGCTTCCTGCACACTCTTCCCATTTTAACCAGGGTATTCTGAGCCAGGGTGAGAAAGCAGAGTTGCTTCCCTATCTCTTCTCCTTCTCTTTTTAACATGAACAATACTACAAGAGGGAAGGAGAGGCGCTAAGCTAACAGGACTCAGTGGGGAGGAAGAGTCAAGGATTCTCCCACCATGGGCAAGCTCACCCCAGAGGCATAGCACTCCGCCGCTGGCCGCTGGCGCTCAGGTACAGCCCTTGCAGTCCGTCTGCCCCCAGACAAGAAAGAGACTGCAGCCGGGGGAAGCCTCAGGGCCCCTGGGACCCAGCCAGGAAGCGCTGCTGGGCGAGGGGGTGATCCCGCGGCACACAGGGAGCTCTGCGACGGAGGCATGCACGATGCCGCCACCACTTTCTGTTTCCAGAGGCTGGCCCTCTGGGAAGGAGGCAGGCAAAAGATACATAATATATGCATGCCGCTCTCTGGTTTCAGAGTCACTTCTTCTACCCAAGTTAGGTCTTAGACTCCACAAGAAAAACAGTTGATGTACTACTTCCTCAGTCATGGGTATTGGAAGCATCAGGGGATTGGGTCTGGCCCAGTGCATCTGTATCCTGAGAAATACCTGGAATCTAAACTGGAGGCTGGAATCCAGGTCTCAGGTAAAAGGGTCTGAGGAGAAGGGACTATTTATCCTGAAGCCAAGAAGCCATAGGAGAATGGGTTTCAGTCTCCAGAGTTATGAAGGGGTCAGGTGGAGCAGACCTGAAAGCAGATTCCAGTTCAGTATAATGTAGAACTTTCTAAAATCGGAGTCCCCTGAATGAAGAAGTAACAGCCTGCCTTGACAGAAAATGAATTCTCCAATCCTGGTGGTGGTCAAGTAGGAGCAGAGTGATTGACTTGTGAAGATTCAAAGTAATTGAACTTAGTTGCCCTTGGAGCCCAACCTTATGGTGCTCCTACCATCCATCAAGGAAGATTCAAACTCTTACACCTTTTCTAGTTGAAGGAGGGAGTAGTGGACGCCTCTACCGTGTTAGCATCAACCTCTAAAACTTTAAGATCCCTACATTTTGTTAATTTCTCATGCTAACCCAGGAGACAAAGCTACCTCACTTTGATGCACAGGCATAGAGTAGCACTTATTAAATAGATGATATCTGTGTGCTCAGCATGTGAGACTTCCATACTTTATGCCTAGAAAGGACTTACCACTTTTCAGACTGAACTTCTCAACTACCCTGAAGGAAAGATGGGAGTTAACAATCTCACTCTACAGATTAAGAAAATAATGCTAAGAGTGGTTAACTTTCCTAAAATAGCTATAAAAAATATAGCTATTTATTCTTTATAAAGTGTCAGATTATGCTCTTCTGCAGTACAGTATCACCCACAGCCAGATCAGCCTGGCAGATTTCCTCCTCAGCAGTATTTATTGACCATCTATCATATACCAAACACTGTAGAATGCAATTTACAGGTCCTTCTTCACTTTCCATATTTTAATTCTGAAAATCTTCAAGCTTACAGATAAGTCGAAAAATAGCACACATTCTAAAAAGAAGGTGCAATGAATATTTCTTTTCCATCCATCTACACACACGCATGCACACACACACACACACACACAATTGTTAAACCATTTAAAGAGTTAATTGCAGACATCATAAAATTTCACCCAGGACACTTCAGCCTGTATCTCCAAATCATGAATAGACTCCTATATAATCACAGTGGTATTATCACACTTAAAAAAGTAAATGTTGATTCAATGTTAACTAATATGCATTCTACCTTCTAATTTCCTCAGTTGTTTAAAAAATGTGCTTTTTAGATTTACTGTATGTTTTCTATCTGGAAACCCATTGATGTCTATAAATTTTGTGTCATGTCTCTTCAGTCCTTTTAAATCTAGAATGTCCCCCAACAGACACCTTTTTTGTTTCTCACAACTGACATTTTTGAAGACTCCAGGACAACTGGCTTACAGAATGTTGTAGGTCTTTTTTAATGTAGAAGATAGGCCACATAGTTTCCCTGCTTTAAATGTTCCAATTATTTCCCATTGTGATTAGAGTAAAATCCAAACTCCTCACTTATAGTGTGGCCTCTGCTTACCTCTCTAGTTTCATGTTCTGTGACTCTTTCTTTTATGCGCTATGCTTTAACAACATTGTCCTCCTTATGTCTCTTGAATATTTCAACCTTGCTCCTGTCTCAGGGCCTTAGCAGCCTGCTTTTTCTGTCTGCAGTGCTTTTTGCCCAGAACTTGGTATGGTTGGCTACTTTGCACCATTCAGGTCTCAGCTCAAATATTATTTCCTCTGGTAGCTAGTCTTCAAAGGTGAGACTCCCCAAGGAATCATACCACCATTATTCACATCCTTATGTAGTTTATATTCTTGAATCTGAGCTGGTCCTCTAACTCCCTTTTAACCAGTAGAATATGGCAGAATTAATTCTGTAAAGCTTCAGAGGCAAAATCAGAAGAGCACTGTAGCAAGAACCTCGAACAGTGCCTGGCGCAGAGTAGGCCCTCATTTTCTGTTGGACTGATGAGTTTCCTCATTGGTCTCTTGAAATGCTTGTCCTGAGGAAAGCCAACCACTTTGTAACAAGTATGACTACCCTAAGAACACCATGCTATGAAAAAGTCCATGCTACCTATGTGGAGAAGTCACATGAAGAGAGAGATGTCCAGTGAGTTTCCAGAGTATCTAGCCATCCCAGTTTAGGTTCTCCTAGTTCATCTGTGGGCCCAGCTTAAGCACCATCCATGTGAGTGAAGAAGCCATCCTGCACATTTATTTTCTTCACAGTACTTATCACCATCCAAAATTGTCTTGTTTACCAGATTACACATCTATTGTATTGTCTCTTTCTGCTAGAATGTAATCTCTGTGAGAAACAGAGGCCTTGGCTGCCTTGTTCACTACTGTATCCCCAGCACCTAAGCAGTGCTTCTCATACTTTATTGTGCATACAAATCACCTCAAGCTCTTTTTTAAATACAGGTTCTAATTCAGAAGGTCTGGAATGCGGCCTGAGATTTAGCATTTCAAACAGGCTCCTAGATGATGCAGATGCTGCTAGCCTAGACCACAAATCGACAGCACGACAGTAGAGGTCTCTAGGTAGGAGTGAAAGAATTTGGAATCTGTCTGAGTGAAGCACATCCCCTTCTCCATGATCTTCTGCATCTCCTGTTTCTCTTGAAAGAATCAGAAGGTCTGGCAGTCCTAGGCTGGCATTCGCACACTGCAACAATCAGCTGGAGCTGGGTGCAGGTATTAGAGGACAGGTCCTGCCTAATGTATCCTTCCTTTCCTGGGCAGTCATTCAAATAGTGACCCCTGCTCTTCAGAGTTCTCTATCATTTTTATTACCACTTCACAGATTCAGGAGACAAAACCCAAAATGTCAATTTCCTCACACAGGTTTTTATTTTTTCTCTAGGAATGGCCACATTCATATTCAAGAAATGTGGCCTGTCTAGAACAGTGCTTCTCAAATGTTAACATCAGTTGATTTTCTTGTTGAAATGCAGATTCTAAGTGTACTAAGACCTACATTTCCAATAAGTTCCCAGGTGATGCCAGTGTTGCTAGTCTGCAGAACACACTTTGAAGCACGAATATCTAGACCGGTGCCTGGCACAGAGTAGACACTCAATATTTGTTGGACAAGAAAACTGAGATGCAGAGAATTAAGTGACTTGCCTAAGGTCACACAACTGATATATAACAGAGTCTACCCTCAAACAAGTCCATCTCATGACAAAGCTAACCTATGATATCCTAAAATCTCAGCTTGGTTTAACACTTGGGTGGCCTTACGCATAGGTACAGTATGATTTCAAAGGCAGCAATAGACACTCACCATCTTAAGCCCTTCCCACCTGCCTGGAATTCCTTATACAGGCTACAAAATCTTAAACCCCACAACTGGGCTGCTGCTGGCCTTTGAATGCAAACATCTGGAGGAGTGAAGGTCAGACAGTAGAACTAACAACTAGGAACAAGTCAGGATCCCGAGTAGTGAGGAATGATCTAAAAGATCGGGCAAAGGCCAGGTGCAGTGGCTCACACCTGTAATCCTAGCACTTTGGGAGGCCAAGGTGGGCGGACCACTTCAGGTCAGGAATTCAAGACCAACCTGGCCAACATGGTGGAACTCTGTCTATACAAAAATACAAAAATTAGCTGGGCAAGATGGTGGATGCCTATAATTCCAGCTATGAGGGAGGCTGAAGTGGGAGAATTGTTTATACCCAGTAAGTGGAGGTTGCACTGAGCGGAGATTGCACCATTGCACTCCAGCCTGGGTGACAAAGTGAGACTCCGTCTTGGGGAAAAAAAAAAAAAAAAATGATTGGGCACACACAGAAGTAATATGCAAAATATTTAGTATCCTGTATGATATATTTTGGCTGTGTCCCCACCCAAATGTTATCTTGAATTGTAGCTCCCATAATTCCCACTGTCGTGGGAGGAACATGGTGGGAGGTAATTGAATCATTGGAGTGGGTCTTTCCCGTGCTGTTTTCTTGATAGTGAATAAGTCTCATGAGATCTGATGATTTTATAAAGGGGAGATCCCCTGCATATATTCTCTTGCCTGCCACCATGTAAGACGTGACTTTGCTCTGCCTTTGCCTTCTGCCATGATTGTGAGGCCTTACCAGCCATGTTGAACTGTGAGTCCATTAAACCTTTTTCTTTTTTTAATTTTATTATTATTATACTTTAAGTTCTAGGGTACATGTGCATAACATGCAGGTCTATTACATATGTATACTTGTGCCATGTTGGTGTGCTGCACCCAACAACTCGTCAGCACCCATCAATTCATCATTTATATCATGTATAACTCCCAGTGCAATCCCTCCCCCCTCCACCCTCCCCATAATAGGCCCCAGTGTGTGATGTTCCCCTTCCCAAGTCCAAGTGATCTCATTGTTCAGTTCCCACCTATGAGTGAGAACATGCGGTGCTTGGTTTTCTGTTCTTGTGATACTTTGCTGATAATGATGGTTTCCGGCTGCATCCATGTCCCTACAAAGGACACAAACTCATCCTTTTTTATGGCTGCATAGTATTCCATGGTGTATATGTGCCACATTTTCTTAATCCAGTCTGTCACTGATGGACATCTGGGTTGATTCCAAGTCTTTGCTATTGTGAATAGTGCCGCAATAAACATACATATGCATGTGTCTTTATTCCAGCATGATTTAGAATCCTTTGGGTATATACCCAGTAATGGGATGGCTGGGTCATATGGTAATTCTAGATCTAGATCCTTGAGGAATCGCCATACTGTTTTCCACAATGGTTGAACTAGTTTACAATCCCACCAACAGTGTAAAAGTGTTCCTATTTCTCCACATCTGCTCCACACTTGTTCTTTCCTGACTTTTTAATGATTGCCATTCTAACTGGTGTGAGATGGTATCTTATTGTGGTTTTGATTTGCATTTCTCTGATGGCGAGTGATGATGAGCATTTTTTCATGTGTCTGTTGGCTGTATGCATGTCTTCCTTTGAGAAATGTCTGTTCATGTCCTTTGCCCACTTTTTGATGGGGTTGTTTTTCTCTTGTAAATTTGTTTGAGTTCTTTGTAGGTTCTGGATATTAGCCCTTTGTCAGATGAGTAGATTGCAAAAATTGTTTCCCAATCTGTAGGTTGCCTGTTCACTTTGATGGTAGTTTCTTTTGCTGTGCAGAAGCTCTTTAGTTTAATGAAATCCCATTTGTCAGTTTTGGCTTTTGTAGCCATTGCTTTTGGTGTTTTAGACATGAAGTCCTTGCCCATGCCTATGACCTGAATGGTATTACCTAACTTTTCTTCTAGGGTTTTTATGATATTAGGTCTAAAATTGAAGTCTCTAATCCATCTTGAATTAATTTTCGTATAAGGAGTAAGGAAAGGATCCACTTTCACCTTTCTACTTATGGCAAGCCAATTTTCCCAGCACCATTTATTAAATAGGGAATCCTTTCCCCATTTCTTGTTTTTGTCAGGTTTGTCAAAGATCAGATGACTGTAGAGGTGTGGTATTATTTCTGAGGACTCTGTTCTGTTCCGATCGTCTATATCTCTGTTTTGGTACCAGTACCATGCTGTTTCAGTTACTGTAGCCTTGTAATATAGATTGAAGTCAGGTAGCGTGATGCTTCCAGCTTTGTTCTTTTGACTTAGGATTGTCTTGGCAATGCGGACTCTTTTTTGGTTCCATATGAACTTTAAAGCAGTTTTATCCAATTCTGTGAAGAAACTCATTGGTAGCTTGATAGGTATGGCATTGAATCTATAAATAACCTTGGGCAGTATGGCCATTTTCACGATATGGATTCTTCCTATCCATGAGCATGGTATGTTCTTCCATTTGTTTGTGTCTTCTTTGATTTCACTGAGCAGTGGTTTGTAGTTCTCCTTGTAGAGGTCCTTTATATCCCTTGTAAGTTGGATTCCTAGGTATTTAATTCTCTTTGAAGCAATTGTGAATGGAAGTTCACTCATGATTTGGCTATCTGTTTGTCTGTTACAGGTGTACAAGAATGCTTGTGATTTTTGCACATTAATTTTGTATCCTGAGATTTTGCCGAAGTTTCTTATCAGCTTAAGGAGATTTTGGGCTGAGACAATGGGGTTTTCTAAATATACAATCATGTCATCTGCAAATAGGAACAATTTGACTTCTTCTTTTCCTAACTGAATACCCTTGATTTCTTTCTCTTGCCTGATTGCCCTAGCCAGAACTTCCAACACTATGTTGAATAGGAGTGGTGAGAGAGGGCATCCCTGTCTTGTGCCAGTTTTCAAAGGGAATTTTTCCAGTTTTTGCCCATTCAGTATCATATTGGCTGTGGGTTTGTCATAAACAGCTCTTATTATTTTGAGGTACGTTCCATCAATACCGAATTTATTGAGCGTTTTTAGCATGAAGGGTTGTTAAATTTGTCAAAAGCCTTTTCTGCATCTATTGAGATAATCATGTGGTTTTTGTCTTTGGTTCTGTTTACATGCTGGATTACATTTATTGATTTGCCAATGTTGAACCAGCCTGGCATCCCAGGGATGAAGCCCACTTGATCATGGTGGATAAGCTTTTTGATGTGCAGCTGGAACCAGTTTTCCAGTATTTTATTCAAGATTTTTGCATCGATGTTCATCAGGGATATTGGTCTAAAATTCTCTTATTTTGCTGTGTCTCTGCCAGGCTTTGGTATCAGGATGATGTTGGCCTCATAAAATGAGTTAGGGAGGATTCCCTCTTTTTCTATTGATTGGAATAGTTTCAGAAGGAGTGGTACCAGCTTCTCCTTGTACCTCTGGTAGAATTCAGCTGTGAATCCATCTGGTCCTGGATTTTTTTGGTTGGTAGGCTATTAATTTTTCCCTCAATTTCAGAGCCTGCTATTGGTCTATTCAGGGATTCAACTTCTTCCTGGTTTAGTCTTGGGAGAGTGTAACTATCCCGGAAATTATCCATTTCTTCTAAATTTTCTAATTTTTTGCGTAGAGGTGTTTATAGTATTCCCTGATGGTAGTTTGTATTTCTGTGGGGTCAGTGGTTATATCCCCTTTATCATTTTTTATTGCGTCTATTTGATTCTTCTCTATTTTCTTCTTTATTAGTCTTGCTAGCAGTCTATCAGTTTTGTTGATCTTTCAAAAAACCAACTCCTGGGTTCATTGATTTTTTTTTTCTTTTTTTTTTTTTTTTTTTTGAGGCAGAGTCTCACTCTGTCGCCGGGGCTGGAGTGCAGTGGCCGGATCTCAGCTCACTGCAAGCTCCGCCTCCCGGGTTTACGCCATTCTCCTGCCTCAGCCTCCCGAGTAGCTGGGACTACAGGCGCCCACCACTTCTCCCGGCTAGTTTTTTTGTATTTTTAGTAGAGACGGGGTTTCACCGTGTTAGCCAGGATGGTCTCGATCTCCTGACCTCGTGATCCGCCCATCTCGGCCTCCCAAAGTGCTGGGATTACAGGCTTGAGCCACCGTGCCCGGCCGATTCATTGATTTTTTGGAGAGTTTTCTGTGTCTCTATCTCCTTCAGTTCTGCTCTGATCTTAGTTATTTCTTGCCTTCTGCTAGCTTTTGAATGTGTTTGCTCTTGCTTCTCTAGTTCTTTTAATTGTGATGTTAGAGTGTCCATTTTAGATCTTTCCAGCTTTCTCTTGTGGGCATTTAGTGCTATAAATTTCCCTCTACACACTGCTTTAAATGTGTCCCAGAGATTCTGGTATGTTGTATCTTTGTTCTCATTGGTTTCAAAGAACATCTTTATTTCTGCCTTCATTTCGTTATGTACCCAGTAGTCATTCAGGAGCAGGTTATTCAGTTTCCATGTAGTTGAGCGGTTTTGATTGAGTTTCTTAGTCCTGAAATCTAGTTTGATTGCACTGTGGTCTGAGAGACAGTTTGTTATAATTTCTGTTTTTGTACATTTGCTGAGGAGTGCTTTACTTCCAATTATGTGGTCAGTTTTGGAATTAGTGTGATGTGCTGAG
Source organism: Rhinopithecus roxellana (assembly GCF_007565055.1). Lineage (NCBI taxonomy): Eukaryota > Metazoa > Chordata > Mammalia > Primates > Cercopithecidae > Rhinopithecus > Rhinopithecus roxellana. The sequence goes on from NC_044555.1 coordinate 8,701,711, forward strand.
ATGAATGTATATTCTGTTGATTTGGGGTGGAGAGTTCTGTAGATGTCTATTAGGTCTGCTTGGTGCAGAGATGAGTTCAATTCTTGGATATCCTTATTAAATTTCTGTCTCGTTGATCTGTCTAATATTGACAGTGGGGTGTTGAAGTCTCCCATTATTATTGTATGGGAGTCTAAGTCTCTTTGTAAGTCTCTAAGGACTTGCTTTATGAATCTGGGTGCTCCTATATTGGGTGCATATATATTTAGGATAGTTAGGTCTTCCTGTTGAATTGATCCCTTTACCATTATCTAATGTCCTTCTTTGTCTCTTTTGATCTTTGATGGTTTAAAGTCTGTTTTATCAGAGACTAGGACTGCAACCCCTGCTTTTTTGTTCTCCATTTGCTTGGTAGATCTTCCTCCATCCCTTTATTTTGAGCCTGTGTATGTTTCTGCGTGTGAGATAGGTCTTCTGAATACAGCAAACTGATGGGTCTTGACTCTTTATCCAGTTTACCAGTCTGTGCCTTTAATTGGACCATTTAGTCCATTTACATTTAAGGTTAATATCCTCATGTGTGAACTTGATCCTGCCATTATAATATTAACTGGTTATTATTTTTTTATTATAATTTTAGTTATAGGGTACATGTGCATAACGTACAGGTTTGTTACATATGTATACTTGTGCCATGTTGGTGTGCTGCACTCATCAACTCGTCAGCACCCATCAATTAATCATTTATATCATGTATAACTCCCAATGCAATCCCTCCCCTCTCCCCCCTCCCCATGATAGGCCCCAGTGTGTGATGTTCCCCTTCCCAAGTCCAAGGGATCTCATTGTTCAGTTCCCACCTATGAGTGAGAACATGCGGTGTTTGGTTTTCTGTTCTTGCGATATTTTGCTAAGAATGATGGTTTCCAGCTGCATCCATGTCCCTACAAAGGACGCAAACTCATCCTTTTTTATGGCTGCATAGTATTCCATGTGTATATGTGCCACATTTTCTTAATCCAACCTGTCACAGATGGACATTTGGGTTGATTCCAAGTCTTTGCTATTGTGAATAGTGCCGCAGTAAACATACGTGTGCATGTGTCTTTACAGCAGCATGATTTAGAACCCTTTGTGTATATACCCAGTAGTGGGATGGCTGGGTCATATGGTACATCTAGTTCTAGATCCTTGAGGAATTGCCATACTGTTTTCCATAATGGTTGAACTAGTTTACAATCCCACCAACAGTGTAAAAGTGTTCCTATTTCTCCACATCCTCTCCAACACCTGTTGTTTCCTGACTTTTTAATGATTGCCATTCTAACTGGTGTGAGATGGTATCTCATTGTGGTTTTGATTTGCATTTCTCTGATGGTGAGTGATGATGAGCATTTTTTCATGTGTCTGTTGGCTGTATGAATGTCTTCTTTTGAGAAATCTCTGTTCATATCCTTTGCCCACTTTTTGATGGGGTTGTTTGTTTTTTTCTTGTATATTTGTTTGAGTTCTTTGTAGATTCTGGATATTAGCCCTTTGTCAGATGAGTACATTGCAAAAATTTTCTCCCATTCTGTAGGTTGCCTGTTATCTCTGGTGGTAGTTTCTTTTGCTGTGCAGAAGCTCTTTAGTTTAATGAGATCCCATTTGTCAATTTTGGCTTTTGCTGCCACTGCTTTTGGTGTTTTAGACATGAAGTCCTTGCCAATGCCTATGTCCTGAATGGTACTACCTAGATTTTCTTCTCGGGTTATTATGGTATTAGGTCTAATATTTAAGTCTCTAATCCTCCTCGAATTAATCTTCATATAAGAATTAAGGAAAGGATCCAGTTTCAGCTTTCTAATTATGGCTAGCCAATTTTCCCAGCACTATTTATTAAATGGGAAATCCTTTCCCCATTTCTTGCTTCTCTCGGGTTTGTCAAAGATCAGATGGCTGTAGATGTGTGGTATTATTTCTGAGGACTTTGTTCTATTCCATTGGTCTATATCTCTGTTTTGGTACCAGTACCATGCTGTTTTGGTTACTGTAGCCTTGTAGTATAGTTTGAAGTCAGGTAGCGTGACGCCTCCAGCTTTGTCCTTTTGACTTAGGATTCTTTTTTCAATGTGGGCTCTTTTTTGGTTCCATATGAACTTTAAAGCGGTTTTTTCCAATTCTGTGAAGAAACTCATTGGTAGCTTGATGGGGATGGCATTGAATCTATAAATAACCTTGGGCAGTATGGCCATTTTCACGATATCGTTTCTTCCTATCCATGAGCATGATATGTTCTTCCATTTGTTTGTGTCTTCTTTGATTTCACTGAGCAGTGGTTTGTAGTTCTCCTTGAAGAGGTCCTTTACATCCCTTGTAAGTTGGATTGCTAAGTATTTAATTCTCTTTGAAGCAATTGTGAATGGAAGTTCATTCTTGCTTTGGCTCTCTGTTTGTCTGTTACTGGTGTATAAGAATGCTTGTGATTTTTACACATTTATTTTGTATCCTGGGACGTTGCTGAAGTTGCTCATCAGCTTAAGGAGATTTTGGGCTGAGACAATGGGGTTTTCTAAATATACAATCATGTCATCTGCAAATAGGGACAATTTGACTTCTTCTTTTCCTAACTGAATACCCTTGATTTCTTTCACTTGCCTGATTGCCCTAGCCAGAACTTCCAACACTATGTTGAATAGGAGTGGTGAGAGAGGGCATCCCTGTCTTGTGCCAGTTTTCAAAGGGAATTTTTCCAGTTTTTGCCCATTCAGTATCATATTGGCTGTGGGTTTGTCATAAATTGCTCTTATTATTTTGAGGTACGTTCCATCAATACCGAATTTATTGAGCGTTTTTAGCATGAAGGGATGTTGAATTTTGTCAAAGGCCTTTTCTGCATCTATTGAGATAATCATGTGGTTCTTGTCTTTGGTTCTGTTTATATGCTGGATTACATTTATTGATTTGCCAATGTTGAACTAACCTGGCATTCCAGGGATGAAGCCCACTTGATCATGGTGGATAAGCTTTTTGATGTGCTGCTGAATCCGGTTTGCCAGTATTTTTTTGAGGATTTTTGCATCGATGTTCATCAGGGATATTGGTCTAAAAATCTCTTATTTTGTTGTGTCTCTGCCAGGCTTTGGTATCAGGATGATGTTGGCCTCATAAAATGAGTTAGGGAGGATTCCCTCTTTTTCTATTGATTGGAATAGTTTTAGAAGGAATGGTAGCCGCTCCTCCTTGTACCTCTGGTAGAATTCAGCTGTGAATCCATCTGGTCCTGGACTTTTTTTGGTGGGTAGGCTATTAATTATAGCCTCAATGTTAGAGCCTGCTATTGGTCTATTCAGGGATTCAACTTCTTCCTGGTTTAGCCTTGGGAGAGTGTAAGTGTCCAGGAAATTATCCATTTCTTCTAGATTTTCCAGTTGATTTGCATAGAGTTGTTTATAGTATTCTCTGATGGTAGTTTGTATTTCTGTGGGGTCAGTGGTGATATCCCCTTTATCATTTTTTTTTTGCATCTATTTGATTCCTCTCCCTTTTCTTCTTTATTAGTCTTGCTAGCAGTCTGTCAATTTTGTTGATCTTTTCAAAAAACCAACTCCTGGATTCATTGATTTTTTTGGAGGGTTTTTTGTGTCTCTATCTCCTTCAGTTCTGCTCTGATCTTAGTTATGTCTTCCCTTCTGCTAGCTTTTGAATGTGTTTGCTCTTGCCTCTCTAGTTCTTTTAATTGTGATGTTAGAGTGTCAATTTTAGATCTTTCCTGCTTTCTCTTGTGGGCATTTAGTGCTATAAATTTCCCTCTACACACTGCTTTAAATGTGTCCCAGAGATTCTGGTATGTTGTGTCTTTGTTCTCATTGGTTTCAAAGAACATCTTTATTTCTGCCTTTATTTCGTTATGTACCCAGTAGTCATTCAGGAGCAGGTTGTTCAGTTTCCATGTAGCTGAGCGGTTTTGATTGACTTTCTTAGTCCTGAGTTCTAGTTTGATTGCACTGTGGTCTGAGAGACAGTTTGTTATAATTTCTGTTCTTGTACATTTGCTGAGGAGTGCTTTACTTCCAATTATGTGGTCAATTTTGGAATAAGTGCGATGTGGTGCTGAGAAGAATGTATATTCTGTTGATTTGGGGTGGAGAGTTCTATAGATGTCTATTAGGTCCGCTTGGTGCAGAGATGAGTTCAATTCCTGGATATCCTTGTTAACTTTCTGTCTCGTTGATCTGTCTAATGTTGACAGTGGAGTGTTGAAGTCTCCCATTATTATTGTATGGGAGTCTAAGTCTCTTTGTAAGTCTCTAAGGACTTGATTTATGAATCTGGGTGCTCCTCTGTTGGGTGCATATATATTTAAGATAGATAGCTCTTCCTTTTGAATTCATCCCTTTACCATTATGTAATGGTCTTCTTTGCCCCTTTTGATCTTTCATGGTTTAAAGTCTGTTTTGTCAGAGACTAGGATTGCAACCCCTGCTTTTTTTTGTTCTCCATTTGCTTGGTAGATCTTCCTCCTTCCCTTTATTTTGAGCCTATGTATGTCTCTGCATGTGAGATGGGTCTCCTGAATACAGCAGAATGATGGGTATTGACTCTTTATCCAGTTTGCCAGTCTGTGTCTTTTAATTGGACCATTTAGTCCATAAACATTTAAGGTTAATATTGTTATGTCTGAATTTGATCCTGTCATTACATTAACTGGTTATTTTGCTCGTTAGTTGATGCAGTTTCGTCCTAGCCTCGATGGTCTTTACATTTTGACATGTTTTTGCAATGGCTCGTACCGGTTGTTCCTTTCCATGTTTAGGGCTTCCTTCAGGGTCTCTTGTAAGGTAGACCTGGTGGTGACAAAATCTCTAAGCATTTGCTTATCTGTAAAGGACATTATTTCTCCTTCACTTATGAAACTTTGTTTGGCTGGATATGAAATCCTAGGTTTAAATTTCTTGTCTTTAAGAACGTTGAATATTGGCCCTCACTCTCTTCTGTCTTGTAGAATTTCTGCCAAGAGATCTGCTGTTAGTCTGATGGGCTTCCCTTTGTGGGTAACCCGACCTTTCTCTCTGGCTGCCCTTAAGATTTTTTCCTTCATTTCAACTTTGATGAATCTGGCAATTATGTGTCTTGGAGTTGCTCTTCTGGAGGAGTATGTTTGTGGCGTTCTCTGTATTTCCTGAATTTGAATGTTGGCCTGCCTTACTAGGTTGGGGAAGTTCTCCTGGATAATATCCTGAAAAGTGTTTTCCAACTTCGTTCCATTTTCTCCCTCACTTTCAGGCACCCCAATCAGACATAGATTTGGTCTTTTTACATAAACCCGTACTTCTTGCAAGTTTTGTTCATTTCTTTCTCTTTTTTTTTTTTCTTTAAATTTCTCTTCTCACTTCATTTCATTCATTTGATCCTCAATCGCTGATACACTTTCTTCCAGTTGATCGAGTCGGTTACTGAGGCTTGTGCATTTTTCATGTATTTCTCGTGTCATGGTTTTCATCTCTGCCAGTTCGTTTATGGCCTTTTCTGCATTAATTATTCTTGTTATCAATTCTTCCACTCTTTTTTCAAGACTTTTAGTTTCTTTGCGCTGGGTACGTAATTCCTCCTTTAGCTCTGAGAAGTTTGATGGCCTGAAGCCTTCTTCTCTCATCTCGTCAAAGTCATTCTCTGTCCAACTTTGTTCCATTGCTGGCAATGAGCTGCATTCCTCAGTTGAAAATGCAGAAATCACCTGTCTTCTGTGTCCCTCACGCTGGGAACTGGAGACTGGAGGTGTTCCTCATGACCATACTTTCAAAAGCAATCTACAAATTGAATGCAATTCTCATCAAAATACCACCATCATTCTTCACAGAATTAGAACAAACAATCCTCAAATTCATATAGAACAAAATGAGTCCTCATAGCCAAAGCAAGGCTAAGCAAATAAAACAAATCTGGAGGCATCACATTACCTGATTTCAAGCTATACTATAAATCCATAGTCACTAAAGCAGCACGGTACTTGTATAAAAATAGGCACATTGACCAAAGAACAAAATAGAGAACCCAGAAATAAATCCAAATACTTACAACCAACTGATCTTTGACAAAGCAAACAATAACATAAAGTGGAGAAAGAACACCCTATTCAACAAATGGTGCTGCGTTAATTGGCAAGTCACATATAGAAGAATGAAACTGGATCCCCATCTCTCACCTTACACAAAAATCAACTCAAGATGGATGAAGGTGTTAAAATCTCAGAACTGAAACTAAAAATTCTGGAAGATAACATTGGAAAATCCCTTCTAGACATTGGCTTAGGCAATTCTTGTCCTAAAATAAATTAACTCATTGTTTAAAAAAAGAGATGTTTGTGACAAGTCAGAAAGCTGAGGCATGTCAGAGAATTGTCTGTGAAAGTCATGAAAAAAAGTGTTATAAAAGGGGATTTATGCAAGAAATGTTGTATAATTTAAAAGTAATTAGGGACTTAAGGGGGCGGAGCAAGATGGCCAAATAGGAACAGCTCCAGTCTCCAACTCCCAGAGTGAGCGACACAGAAGACCGGTGATTTCTCCATTTTCAACTGAAGTACTGGGGTCATCTCACTAGGGAGTGCCAGACAATCGGTGCTGGTCAGCTGCTGCAGCCCGACCAGCCAGAGCTGAAACAGGGCGAGGCATCGCCTCACCTGGGAAGCGCAAGGGGGAAGGGAATACCTTTTCCTAGCCAGGGGAACTGAGACACACAACACTTGGAAAATCGGGTAACTCCCACCCTAATACTGCACTGTACCAAGGGTCTTAGCAAAAAGGCACACCAGGATATTATATCCCACACCTGGCCGGGAGGGTCCCACGCCTGCTCCTGGAGCCTCCCTCATTGCTGGCACAGCAGTCTGTGATCTAACTGCAAGGCAGCAGCGAGGCTGGGGGTGGGGGGGTGCCCGCCATTGCTGAGGTTGAAGTAGGTAAACAAAGCAGCCGCTGGGAAGCTCCAGCCCTGCCTGTCTCTGTAGACTCCACCTCTGGGGACAGGGCACAGCTAATAAACAACAACAACAACAACAAAGCAGCAGAAACCTTTGCAGACACAAACGACTCTGTCTGACAGCTTTGAAGAGAGCAGTGGATCTCCCAACACGGAGGTTGAGATCTGAGAATGGATAGACTGCCTGCTCAAGTGGGTTCCTGATCCCTGAGTAGCTTAACTGGGAGACATCCCCCACTAGGGGCAGTCTGACACCCCCCACCTCACAGGGTGGAGTACACCCCTGAAAGGAAGATTCCAAAGCAAGAATCAGACAGGTACACTCGCTGTTCAGTAATATTCTATCTTCTGAAGCCTATGCTGCTGATACTCAGGCAAACAGGGTCTGGAGTGGACCTCAAGCAGTCTCCAACAGACCTACAGCTGAGGGTCCTGACTGTTAGAAGGAAAAATAACAAACAGGAAGGACACCCACACCAAAACCACATCAGTACGTCACCATCATCAAAGACTAGAGGCAGATAAAACCACAAAGATGGGGAAAAAGCAGGGCAGAAAAGCTGGAAATTCAAAAAATAAGAGCGCATCTCACCCTCCAAAGGAACGCAGCTCATCGCCAGCAATGGATCAAAGCTGCACGGAGAATGACTCTGACGAGATGAGAGAAGAAGGCTTCAGTCCATCAAACTTCTCAGAGCTAAAGGAGGAATTATGTACCCAGTGCAAAGAAACTAAAAATCTTGAAAAAAGAGTGGAAGAATTGATACCTAGAATAATTAATGCAGAGAAGGCCATAAACGAACTGACAGAGATGAAAACCATGACACGAGAAATACATGACAAATGCACAAGCTTCAATAACCGACTCGATCAACTGGAAGAAAGAATATCAGCGATTGAGGATCAAATGAATGAAATGAAGTGAGAAGAGAAACCAAAAGAAAAAAGAAGAAAAAGAAATGAACAAAGCCTGCAAGAAGTATGGGATTATGTAAAAAGACCAAAGCTACGTCTGATTGGGGTGCCTGAAATTGAGGGGGAAAATGGGGCCAAGTTGGAAATCACTCTTCAGGATATCATCCAGGAGAACTTCCCCAACCTAGTAAGGCAGGCCAACATTCAAATTCAGGAAATACAGAGAACGCCACAAACATACTCCTCCAGAAGAGCAACTCCAAGACACATAATTGCCAGATTCACCAAAGTTGAAATGAAGGAAAAAATCTTAAGGGCAGCCAGAGAGAAAGGTCGGGTTACCCACAAAGGGAAGCCCATCAGACTAACAGCAGATGTCTCGGCAGAAACTCTAAAAGCCAGAAGAGAGGGGGGTCAATATTCAACCTTCTTAAAGAAAATAATTTTAAACCCAGAAATTCAAATCCAGCCAAACTAAGTTTCATAAGTGAAGGAGAAATAAAGTCCTTTACAGATAAGCAAATGCTGAGAGATTTTGTCACCACCAGGCCTGCCTTACAAGAGACCCTGAAGGAAGCAATAAACATAGAAAGGAACAACCAGTACCAGCCATTGCAAAAACATGCCAAAATGTAAAGACCATCGAGGCTAGGAAGAAACTACATCAATTAATGAGCAAAACAATCAGTTAATATCTTAATGGCAGGAGGAAGTTCACACATAACAATATTAACCTTAAATGTAAATGGACTAAATGGTCCAATTAAAAGACACAGACTGGCAAACTGGATAAAGAGTCAGGACCCATCAGTTTGCTGTATTCAGAAGACCTATCTCACATGCAGAGACATACACAGGCTCAAAATAAAGGGATGGAGGAAGATCTACCAAGCAAATGGAGAACAAAAAAGCAGGGGTTGCAATACTAGTCTCTGATAAAACAGACTTTAAAGCATCAAAGATCAAAAGAGACAAAGAAGGCCATTACATAATGGTAAAGGGATCAATTCAACAGGAAGAACTAACCATCCTAAATATATATGCACCCAATACAGGAGCACCCAGATTCCTAAAACAAGTCCATAGAGACTTACAAAGAGACTTAGACTCCCATACAATAATAATGGGAGACTTCAACACCCCACTGTCAACATTAGACAGATAAAGGAGACCGAAAGTTAACAAGGATATCCAGGAATTGAACTCATCTCTGCAGCAAGCAGACCTAATAGACATCTACAGAACTCTCCACCCCAAATCAACAGAATATACATTCTTCTCAGCACCACATCACACTAATTCCAAAATTGACCACATAATTGGATGTAAAGCACTCCTCAGCAAATGTACAAAAACAGAAATTATAACAAACTGTCTCTCAGACCACAGTGCAATCAAACTAGAATTCAGGACTAAGAAACTCAATCAAAACCGCTCAACTACACGGTACTGAATAACCTGCTCCTGAATGACTACTGGGTACATAACGAAATGAAGGCAGAAATAAAGATGTTCTTTGAAACCAATGAGAACAAAGATACAACATACCAGAATCTCTGGGACACATTTAATGCAGTGTGTAGAGGGAAATTTATAGCACTAAATGCCCACAAGAGAAAGCTGAAAATATCTAAAATGGACACTCTAACATCACAATCAAAAGAACTAGAGAAGCAAGAGCAAACACATTCAAAAGCTAGCAGAAGGCAAGAAATAACTAAGATCAGAGCAGAACTGAAGGAGATAGAGACACAAAAAACTCTCCAAAAAATCAATGAATCCAGGAGTTGGTTTTTTGAAAAGATCAACAAAATTGATAGACCGCTAGCAAGACTAATAAAGAAGAAAAGAGAGAGGAATCAAATAGACGCAACAAAAAATGATAAAGGGGATATAACCACCGACCCCACAGAAATACAAACTACCATCAGGGAATACTATAAACACCTCTATACAAAAAACTAGAAAATTTAGAAGAAATTGATAATTTCCTGGATACTTACACTCTCCCAAGACTAAACCAGGAAGAAGCAGAATCCCTGAGTAGACCAATATCAGGCTCTGAAATTGAGGCAAGAATTAATAGCCTACAAACCAAAAAATGTCCAGGACCAGATGGATTCACAGCTGAATTCTACCAGAGGTACAAGGAGGAGCTGGTACCACTCCTTCTGAAACTATTCCAATCAATAGAAAAAGAGGGAATCCTCCCTCACTCATTTTATGAGGCCAACATCATCCTGATACCAAAGCCTGGCAGGGACACAACAAAATAAGAGAATTTTAGACCAATATCCTTGATGAACATCGATGCAAAAATCTTGAGTAAAATACTGGCAAACCGGATTCAGCAGCACATCAAAAAGCTTATCCACCATGATCAAACGGGCTTCATCCCTGGGATGCAAGGCTGCTCCAACATACGCAAATCAATAAATGTAATCCAGCATATAAATAGAACCAAAGACAAAAACCACATGATTATCTCAATAGATGCAGAAAAGGCCTTCAACAAAATTCAACAGCCCTTCATGCTAAAAACTCTCAATTAACTCGGTATTGATGGAACGTATCTCAAAATAATAAGAGCTATTTATGACAAACCCACAGTCAACACTATACTGAATGGGCAAAAACTGGAAAAACTCCCTTTGAAAACTGGCACAAGACAGGGATGGCCACTCTCACCACTCCTATTCAACATAGTGTTGGAAGTTCTGGCTAGGGCAATCAGGCAAGAGACAGAAATCAAGGGTATTCAGTTAGGAAAAGAAGAAGTCAAATTTTCCCTATTTGCAGATGACATGATGTTATATTTAGAAAACCCCATTGTCTCAGCCCAAAATCTCCGTAAGCTGATAAGAAACTTCAGCAAAGTCTCAGGATACAAAATTAATGTGCAAAAATCACAAGCATTCTTATACACCAGTAACAGACAAACAGAGAGCCAAATCAAGAATGAAATTCCATTCACAATAGCTTCAAAGAGAATAAAATACCTAGGAATCCAACTTACAAGGGATGTAAAGGACCTCTTCAAGGAGAACTACAAACCACTGCTCAGTGAAATAAAAGAGGACACAAACAAATGGAAGAACATACCATGCTCATGAATAGGAAGAATCAATATCGTGAAAATGGCCATACTGCCCAAGGTTATTTATAGATTAAATGCCATCCCCATCAAGCTACCAATGAGTTTCTTCACAGAATTGGAAAAGCCTGCTTTAAAGTTCATATGGAACCAAAAAAGAGCCCGCATTACCAAGAGAATTCTAAGCCAAAAGGACAAAGCTGGAGGCATCACGCTACCTGACTTCAAGCTATACTACAAGGCTACAGTAACCAAAACAGCATGGTACTGGTACCAAAACAGAGATATAGACCAATGGAACAGAGCAAAGTCCTCAGAAATAATACCACACATCTACAGCCATCTGATCTTTGACAAACCTGACAAAAACAAGAAATGGGGAAAGGATTCCCTATTTAATAAATGGTGCTGGGAAAATTGGCTAGCCATAAGTAGAAAGCTGAAACTGGATCCTTTCCTTACTCCTTATACGAAAATTAATTCAAGATGGATTAGAGACTTCAATGTTAGACCTAATACCATAAAAACCCTAGAAGAAAACCTAGGTAATACCATTCAGGACATAGGCATGGGTAAGGTCTTCATGTCTAAAACACCAAAAGCAACAGCAACAAAAGCCAAAATTGACAAATGGGATCTAATTAAACTAAAGAGCTTCTGCGCAGCAAAAGAAACTACCATCAGAATGAACAGGCAACTTACAGAATGGGAGAAAATTTTTGCAATCTACTCATCTGAGAAAGGGCTAATATCCAGAACCTACAAAGAACTCAAAGAAATTTACAAGAAAAAAACAAACAACCCCAACAAAAAGTGGGGAAAGGATATGAGCAGACATTTCTTAAAAGAAGACATGCATACAGCCAACAGACACATGAAAAAATGCTCATCATCACTGGCCATCCGAGAAATGCAAATCAAAATCACAATGAGATACCATCTCACACCAGTTAGAATGGCAATCATTAAGAAGTCAGGAAACAACAGGTGTTGGAGAGGATGTGGAGAAATAGGGACACTTTTACACTGTAGGTGGGATTGTAAACTAGTTCAACCATTATAGAAAACAGTATGTCGATTCCTCAAGGATCTAGAACTAGAAGTACCATATGACCCAGCCATCCCATTACTGGGTATATACCCAAAGGATTATAAATCATTCTGCTATAAAGACACATGAACATGTATGTTTTTTGTGGCACTATTCACAATAGCAAAGACTTGGAATCAACCCAAATGTCCATCAGTGACCGACTGGATTAAGAAAATGTGGCACATATACACCATGGAATACTATGCAGCCATAAAAAAGGATGAGTTTGTGTCCTTTGTAGGGACATGGATGCAGCTGGAAACCATCATTCTCAGCAAACTATCACAAGAACAGAAAACCAAACACCGCATGTTCTCACTCATAGGTGGGAACTGAACAATGAGATCACTTGGACTCGGGAAGGTGAACATCACACACCGGGGCCTATTATGGGGAGCGGGGAGAGGGGAGGGATTGCATTGGGAGTTATACCTGATGTACATGACGAGTTGATGGGTGCTGACGAGTTGATGAGTGCAGCACACCAACATGGCACAAGTATACTTATGTAACAAATCTGCACGTTATGCACATGTACCCTAGAACTTAAAGTATAATAATAATAATAAAAATTAAAATTAAAAAGAAATGTAGAAAAGGGAATAAATGAAATATTTTATTGTGGTTTTGGGGGAAAATGGTTTTATAGAAAGGCCTCACAGAGGAGATGACACTTGAACAGGCTATTAAAAGTTAAACAGTTGGCTTGTTGAAGAAGGGGAAGAAAGGTATTGTAGGGAGAGTCAAGTGTGTGTGTGATGGTATGAGGTGTCGTATTGTAAAACAGCCTGAATGGCCAAAATACAAGAATCTTGTCAGTAAGTCAGGACACAGAGTTCAGACAGACCTCTTTTGGAGAAAGTGGGGGTAGGGGTGGAACTACAGAGCGACCACAGGCAGAATTCAAGCTCAGGGCACTGTCCAGGTGGCGGCTTGTTTCTTGGCAAAAGGATGACAGCCCAAGAAATGTGTCCAAGGGGTCTGCCAGCAGCAAGCTCCTGGCCCCGTTTTACCAGTGAGCCTAACCCATGGTGGCTTGCTCTTTTCCCCAGGGACAAAGTCAGGATTGGCCCTAGTCCTGTTTCTGCCAAAACACAGTCAGCTAGCCCCACCTATCTTTCCACCAGCTGCTCCAGAACCCCTCCCTATCCTAACCCAGGACCTGCCTGCACTTTTTTTCAAAAGCCTATCTCGCCCTTACACATTCTTCTCCTGACCTCATCAGCATTCTACAGACACAGATCCGGAGCACCCAGATATTTGCTTTTAATTCCTTGTTACAGTTGGTAACTAGTCAGACATGAACAGTGCAAGAGAGGACACCACCTCCACAAGGAATATCAGGCAACTATAAGGTGATGGTCAGGCAGTTGTTACACTGTGTCTCTAAAATAATAACTGGTGTCAGCTAGTGCCAGGGAAAGGCAGTATCCCAATAGAAAAACTCTTGAAACATGATCAGCAGCTTCCCAATAAGATCTCAGGAGGTGGGCAAGTGGGCTCAAGCATGTGCATTAAGAGGAAAAATGGTGGCGTTTAAGTGGTATATGACCTTCTATGAACATTCAGCTGGTAAGGGAAGAACACCTCAAGTGAGTATGCATGTTTACTGGAGCAGTTAACTCTGGTAAACACACTGTGCATGCTCTCCTCCCAAGTGCTAGTAGGCCACTGCACATACAGACAGCCCACCCCAAGGGAAGAATCTGGGGAGAAGAGCTGCAAGACCCCCAAAATATGCCAACTCCAAGTCAAAAGGTCAAGCAGTGCACTTGATCTCTCAAGTCACCCACTTGGCCCTCTCCCAAGGGTACTTCACTTCCTGTTCTAAATCATTTTAATAAATTTTCACTCCTGCCCTAGAACTTGCCTCAGTTTCTCCTTCTGCTTTATGCCCCTCAGTCGAATTCTTTCATCTGATGAGGCAAGAATTGACGTTGCTGCAGACTCATATGGATATGGATTCGTTGCCAGTAACACCGTCATCCCAAAGTTCTCAGCCTTGGCTTAAGCCTCTTAGCTTATAGCCTTGCGGACTCATACTCTGAGTGCTGCTTGAACTCACTCCTAAGTGAGATATTTCCACTCACTCCTTCAGAACAGAGATTTTCTGTGCTTTTGTCACTTGTGGATTCCCTATAACACTCAGTGCAGGGCTGTGTGGATTGAAGGAATCCAGTGATGTTTGCTGAGTGATTGAGAATGTACTGAGCTCTAAACCTCAGTGCTTCAAGTCCTTCCCTGTGATCTTGGAATGTAATTTGTCACACGTTTGGCCAGAAATTGTCCCCAAACTTGCCAGCCCGTGTCTTGATCTCTCAGTGACCCCTGGCCCCTCCCTTCAATCACAGCTCTCTTTAATATCACTCACCTAGAGCCTTAACTCACCTAGTCTTGCCATGGACTCTTTTTCTCTCCTCTGGACCTCCAACTCCAGTCTGTCTCCCCTGGGCTCCCCTAGCCCCTGCCCCTCTCTCTACAATGGCCCAAGCCCCACCCCCTCCCTTCTCTGAGCCTCCTCTCAGCCCAATTCAATACAGCCTTATTCTCTAGAGCCTTCTCTGCAGCCCCTGTCCCTGTCCCTGTCCTGTTGGATTTACACCAGACTCTCTCCCCTCCCCTTTACAGCTCTCCCGTAGCCCTTCCCCAGAACAGTCTTAGGGCCAGAGGCTCTCCCCAGCCCAACCGGGACCAACACATTCCACTCTGGTGCAGCAGGGTCCTAGGGGACTCGCCCTTATTTAGCAGGCAAGGAGAAGCCTAGCTGGATGGCCAGAAGGCAGGCATAGAAGTTTGAAACCCTTTAACAGAGCCAGTAGGCTGACCACATCATCTCTGGTCACTGAGCTGTTTCCCGACAGTCCAGGTTGCAGTCCAGGAGCAAGTTGTACAGTCCAGGAGCAAGTTGTGCAGCCGAGCTCCAATCCTGTGGGCCCTCTTCTCTCTCTCCCTCTCTCCTGATACCTAGGCCACACTCACTCCCTGGCCTTCCAGGCACCCCGACCCTTTGGGGCCACCAGTACTCTGGGCGATAGGTTGCCAAAGAGAGCTTTGCAGCTGCGGCATCCCCACCACGGCCCCAGCTGCAGGCACTGCAGGTTTCTCACCTGCTGGAATTGTAACCCTGTGGGGCACACCTCCCACATCCTTCGGGTGAAGGCGGTGCAGGACAAGTCCTGCACTAGCCAGCTGCGCCCCAAATCTGGTTAGCCAAGGCACATGGACACCTGCAACAAGGATCTGAGCAAGGTTAAGTAGTTGGGGCGGCAGGAAAGGAACAGGTGGACGCTGCACTCGACAGTGCGACCAGGCTCCCGACAGAAGGATGCACACAATGGTGTGGTGGGGGCTAGGGCTGAAAGAGGGAGCCCCTCAGGATCAACTCCACCCCTGATAACTTTGAAGCCCTGCCAAGATCCCACTTTCACACCCCAAACTTTTTCTTTCCGGTCATGCTGGGAGTGCGCCCTGCAGAGTCAGATCCTGAGAGAGTAGGCTGCCAGGGACCTCTGTAGAGCTGGATTCTCCCTAGTCTGAGAGGTGCAGCCTGGGCAGAAGTGCCTGAGCCCCTCTCTAGACTGCAGGTGATGACTCCCTACCCTACCTAACACTTGGAGAGGGCGAAGATTTCCCTTTGCTCCATCCAGCTCCAAGAAGCTTTTCTCCACTAAGCCACAGTTTATTCATATGTCAAATGGGGATACCAAAATCCATGCACAGTGCTACTGTGAGGATTGCAGTCGGTAATGCATGTGTAAAAGCGTAACACAGATCTTGGCATACAGCGTGCACTCACCTTTACTTCTTTCCTCTTGACTCTCCAACCTTTAAGTGATAGAATTCTGGCACATTTCTTGCAGGATTGGATTCCGCACCACCTAAGCACAAATCATGCTGAACTAGCTACCTTAGCGTCAGGCTTAGTAGAAAAGTGGGAGTTGGCAGGAAGGGTCCAGAAAAAAAAAAAAAAAAAAAAAAAAAAAAAAAAAAAAAAAAACACCAGAGAGGAGAAACCAAGGTGACGGAAGAAGTTCAGAAAGAGAAAGGCGCCAAGAAGGTGAAAAGAGACACCAGCAGGGACATAGAATCTGAGAGCAAAGTGGAACTTTGAACAGAGAAACCACAGGAAAAAAATTAGACCCCAGAAAAAAATGGATGAAGCCTCAGAGATCTAGAGAGGATACTGGAAAAAAGATGATGCCACAGAGACATAAGGGATAGGGAACTCAACAGACCAAGAAACCCCAGAAATCTAGGAAAGAGATACGATTACAGAAAGTGGATGAAGCACAGGTGATACAGGGAGGGGTCTCAAAGAAACAGGACTGCCGAAAAGGCGTGGAATCATAGGAGGAAGAGAAGTGTTCCCAAGAGAAAAGAAAACTGCAGAAGAATATTAGAAGGGTAATGTGCCAGGGATTTAGGTAGGGGAACATGGAAAAGAGAAAAGCCCAGGTCCCAGATGGCAGATAGGAGGCAGGACTAGCTTGCAGCTCCCACTAGGACAGACAAAGTAGCATGTGAAGACTCATATCATGACCTTTTGCTCCAAGAACTACCACAGGAACATACCAGGAAAACTGAGAGAATCCACAGACCCTCTGAAGGAACTGGAGCCACCGTAGGCTCCCTGAGATGCCAAAAAACTGAGTCTGCTTGCTTTCTCAGCAAGGATGCTGATGGTCACTCAGTGCTGTTGGGGGTGGGTGGGCACAATGGGAGTGAGACTGGCCTTTAGAACTGCGGGCTCCTTGGGAGCAAGGTGAAGCCTGTGACTATCTGCTTTCTCCTACTTCCCTGGTTACCGGTATGACTCAGCAGAGGCAGGCATAAATCCCTTGGGACTATAACTCCATTTTCCTGGGAACCACACCCCCCATTCCCCACAACAATCGCAATAAGCCCTGCCTAAGGACAGTGTGAGCTCAGGTGGTCCAATCCCTGGATCTACCTGGTGGTGTTTCTCTACTGGCTTTGGTTGACGAATACAAAGGACATAATTTCTTGGGAACTCTGCGACCCTGCCCACCACCTGAGAAACCTGAATACTAAACCAGGGGACCCCAAGGCAAGTTTCTCCCTATACCACTGCAGCTGATACACTCTTGAAAGCACTACCTCCTGGTTGGATGCCAACAAACAACCCTCCTAGATTAAAGCAGGAAGAAATAGGAACTCTGAACAGACCAATAACAGGCAATAGGAAAAGGATTCCCTATTTAATAAAAGGTACTGGGAGAACTGGCTAGCCATATGCAGAAAATTGAAGCTGGATCCCTTCCTTACACCTTATACAAAAATTAACTCAAGATGGATTAAAGACTTAAATGTAAAACCCAAAACTATAAAAACCTTAGAAGAAAATCTAGGCAATACCATTCAGGACATAGGCATGGGGAAAGATTTCATGATGAAAACACCAAAAGCAAAAATTCACAAATGTTATCTAATTAAACTAAAGAGCTTCTGCACAACACAGAGGCTATCATCGTAGTGAACAGACCACTTACAGAATGGGAGAAAATTTTTGCAATCTATCCATATGACTGAGGTCTAATATCCAGAGTCTGCAAGGAACTTATACAAATTTACAAGGAAATAAAAAACAACCCCATTAAAAAGTGGGTAAAGAACATGAAGACACACTTCTTTTTTTGTTTTTAAATGTTTTTTGAAGTCATTGTAACATATTCTTTTTTTTTTTTTTTTTTTTTTTTTTTGAGACAGAAGTCTCTCTCTGTCGCCCAGGCTGGAGTGCAGTGGCCGGATCTCAGCTCACTGCAAGCTCCGCCTCCCGGGTTTACGCCATTCTCCTGCTTCAGCCTCCGGAGCAGCTGGGACTACAGGCGCCAGCCACCTCGCCCGGCTAGTTTTTTGTATTTTTTAATAGAGACAGGGTTTCACCGTATTAGCCAGGATGGTCTCGATCTCCTGACCTCGTGATCCGCCCGGCTCGGCCTCCCAAAGTGCTGGGATTGCAGGCTTGAGCCACCGCGCCCGGCCTGACACTTCTTAAAAGAAGACATTTATGCAGCCAACAAACATATGAAAAAAAGCTCAAGGTAACTGATCATTAGAAAAATGCAAATCAAAACCACAATGAGATACCATCTCACACCAGTCAGAATGGTGATTATTAAAAAGACAAAAAACATTAGATGCTGGCAAGCCTGTGGAGAAATAGGAACACTTTTACCCTGTTGGTGGGAATGTAAATTACTTCAACCATTGTGGAAGACAGTGTGGCGATTCCTCAAAGACTTAGAAGTAGAAATACCATTTGGGCCAGCAATCCCATCACTGGGTATATACCAAAAGGAATATAAATTATTCTATTATAATAGAATAATTACAATAATAATTATAATACATACATGCATGTGTATGTTCATTGCAGCACTATTCACAACAGCAAAAACATGGAATTAACCTAAATGCCCATCAATGATAGCCTGGAAAAAGAAGATCTGGTACATACACACTATGGAATACTATGCAGCCATAAAAAGGAAGGAGATCATGTCCTTTTCAGGGACATGGATACAGCTGGAAGCCATTATCCTTAGCAAACTAACACCAGAAACAGAAAACCAAATACTGCGTGTTCTCACTTATAAGTGGGAGCTGAATGATGAGAACACTTGGACACAAGTGGGGAACGACATACACTGGGACATTTCAGAGGGTAGGGGGTGGGAGGAGGGAGAGCATCAGGAAGAATAGCTAGTGGATGCTGGGTTTAATACCTACGTGGTGGGATAATCTGTACAGCAAACCACCGTAGCACACGTTTACCTATGTAACAAACCTGTACATCCTGCACATACACCTCTGAACTTAAAATAAAAGTGAAAATTTAAAAAAAAAAAAAAAAAAAAAAAAAGGAAATCCTTTTTTGCCCCTAGGTCACAAATATATTTTCCTAATTTTTTATTAACTTTACATATTTTTACTAACTTTACAGTTTTCATCTTTAGTATTTAGCTATTTAATCAATTTTGAATCCATCCTTGTATGTAGTGTTAGCTAGGGATTCAGTTTTATTTTTCTTAATATAGTAAGCCAGTTTTTCCAGCATTATCTACTAAATAGTCAATTCTGTCCCCATTAATTTTTGGTGGAACCTTTATTGTATATTAGGTTTTCATTTATACCGATTTTTTTTCTTACTTGTCTGCTTCCTTCAAATGAGAAGATCTACTTGACAGCAGGGACTGTCTGCCTTGCATGCTCAGGACACAGCACAGTGCCTAATGCACAGTGAATGCTCCATAAATATCTGCTGATTGAAATAATAAATAAATGCAGCAACCATAATATTTATTCTGAGCCTATTAATTGACTACAACTTGGGATAAAATATTTTTGACTTTAAAATGAACATTTATGTTTCATGTATTTTACAAAGCCCATAAAAAAATGGCCCCATTCTCTCCCTTCAGCTAGCTTGTGATCTGAGGAAGAGCTCACAATGAAGAAAATAAAATAATTCATCATTATTTTATTTTCTGAACACCTTACATGTGCAAAGCCTTGTGCGAGGTATTTTACATGCATTATCTCATTTAATTAAAATCGAGTTGTAAAAATTAGAATGTGTCCAAGGGCATTTATATCTGTAATAAGTTGAGTTTTGAAATGAATATGATATGAATTTTGTTGTGACGAACATTGGTTTTCAAAATTTTTAGCAGTTGATTAATTTTTATATTTTAACAAACCCTTAACCAATAGATAAAACAACCAAAAGAGATACATGGATTCCTCAAGTCATTTAAATTTTTGCTGCTTGGTCAGTTGTGAGGCAGCCACCCTGCCCTGCCGCCAGAAGCCTCAGCTTCTGAGCAGCACGGCGTGCAAATCACTGCAGTGGGCAAGAAAGAACTGTAGGTTCCAACGCTTCATAAAACTAAAGTATTAAGACAGGCCACCTTCACTACTTTTCTCCATTGTCTTGATTCCTTGCTGCATTCCAGAACAGGGTCCTTTCTTCAAACCCTGGATTTCAGTGACTTCTGTCCATCTCTAATATGTTTCTCATTTATTTTGTTACTTTGGTAAAATATGAATAACATAAAATTTGCCCTTTAAATCATTTTAAGTGTACATTTTAAGTGTACAGTTCAGTGGCATTAAGTACATTCACATTGTTGTACAAACATCACCACCATCCATCTCCAGAACTTATCATCATCCAAAACTGAAAACCCACATGAAACATAAATGTTCATTTTAAAGTAGACAATTTATTAAATTATGGGTTATTAAACAATAGCTCTCCATTGTCTCCTGATCCCAACGTCTGGCAACTAATGTTCTACTTTCTGTCTCTATGAATTTGACTACCATAGGTATCTCGTATAAGTGGAATTATACAATATTTGCCCTTTTCTGACTGGCTTATTTCACTGAGCATGTCTTGAGGCTCATCCATGTTGTAGCATTTGTCAGAATTTCCTTTGTTTTTAAGATTAAATGATATTCAATTGAAAGTATATACCCCATTTTGTTTGTTCATCTATTGATGGACATTTGGGTGCTTCTGCTTTTTGGTTATTGTGATTAATGCTGCTATGAACATCGGTATACAAACATCAGTTTGAGTTGCTGCTTTCTATTCCTTTAGGAATTATACCCAGAAGTGGAATTGCTGGATCATACAGTAATTCTGTTTAGTTTTTTGAGGAACTGCCATACTGTTTTCCACGGCAGCTGCAGAATTTTAAATCCTCACGAGCAATGCGTGAGTTCCAATTTCTCCTCATAATTGACAACACTTGTTGTTTTCTGATTTTCTTATAGTAGCCATCCTAATAAGTGTGAAGTGGTATCTCATTGTGGTTTTGATTTATATTTCCTAATGATTAGTGGTGTTGAGCATCTTTTCATGTGTTCATTGAACACTTGTATATCATCATTGGAGAAATTTCTATTCAAGCTACTTGCCCATTTTTAATTGAGTTGTGTGTTGAATTACAAGAGTTCTTTATATATTCTAAATACTTGACCCTTATCAGATTTATTATTTGCAAATATTATCTTCCACTCTTAGGTTGTCTTTTCGCTTTCTTGATAGTATCCTTTGAGGCACAAAGATTTTTAATTTTAACTGAATTCAACTTATCTTTTTTTCTTTTAAATCTTGTGCTTTTTGTGTCATATCTAAGAATCTATTGCCAAAACCCAAGTTCATTAAGATTTACCCATGTATTTTCTTTTAAGAGTTTCAGGTAGCGGAGCAAGATGGCCGAATAGGAACAGCTCCAGTCTCCAACTCCCAGCGCGAGCGACACAGAAGACCGGTGATTTCTGCATTTTCAACTGAGGTACTGGGGTCATCTCACTAGGGAGTGCCGGACAATCGGTGCTGGTCAGCTGCTGCAGCCTGACCAGCGAGAGCTGAAGCAGGGCGAGGCATCGCCTCACCTGGAAGCGCAAGGGGGAAGGGGATCCGTTTTCCTAGCCAGGGGAACTGAGACACACAACACCTGGAAAATCGGGTAACTCCCACCCCAATACTGCGCTGTAAGCATACAAGCACACCAGGAGAATATATCCCACACCTGGCCAGGAGGGTCCCAAGCCCACGAAGCCTCCCTCACTGCTAACACAGCAGTCTGCGGCGCTCTATCCGCAAGGCAGCAGCGAGGCTGGGGGAGGGGCGCCCGCCATTGCTGAGGCTTAAGTAGGTAAACAAAGCCGCTGGGAAGCTCGAACTGGGTGGAGCTCACAGCAGCTCAAGGAAGCCTGCCTGTCTCTGTAGTCTCCACCTCTGGGGACAGCGCACAGCTGAAGACCAACAGGGGAAGTAGCGGGAGCCGGTGCAGACGCGAACGACTCTGTCTGACAGCTTTGGGGAGAGCCGTGGATCTCCCAACGCGGAGGTTGAGATCTGAGAATGGACAGACTGCCTGCTCAGGTGGGTCCCTGACCCCTGAGTAGCCTAGCTGGGAGAAATCCCCCACTAGGGGCAGTCTGACACCCCACACCTCACAGGGTGGAGTACACCCCTGAGAGGAAACTTCCAAAGGAAGAATCAGACAGGTACACTCGCTGTTCAGCAATATTCTATCTTCGGCAAACTCTGCTGCTGATACCCAGGCAAACAGGGTCTGGAGTGGACCTCAAGCAATCTCCAACAGACCAACAGACAGTCCTTCTGACTGTCAGAAGGAAAACTATCAAACAGGAAGGACACCTATATCAAAACGCCAACAGTACGTCACCACCATCAAAGACCAGAGACAGATAAAACCACAAAGATGGGGAAGAAGCAGGGCAGAAAAGCTGGAAATTCAAAAAATAAGAGCGCATTTCCCCTGCAAAGGAGCGCAGCCCATCGCCAGCAACGGATAAAAGCTGGTCAGAGAATGACTTGGACGAGAGGAGAGAAGAAGGCTTCAGTCCATCAAACTTATCAGAGCTAAAGGAGGAATTACGTACCCAGTGCAAAGAAACTAAAAATCTTGAAAAAAGAGTGGAAGAATTGACAGTTAGACTAATTAATGCAGAGAAGATCATAAACGAAATGACAGAGATGAAAACCATGACACGAAAAATACGTGACAAATGCACAAGCTTCAGTAACCAACTCGATCAACTGGAAGAAAGAGTATCAGCGATTGAAGATCAAATGAATGAAATGAAGCGAGAAGAGAAACCAAAAGAAAAAAGAAGAAAAAGAAATGAGCAAAGCCTGCAAGAAGTATGGGATTACGTAAAAAGAGCAAATCTACGTCTGATTGGGGTGCCTGAAAGTGAGGGGGAAAATGGAACCAAGTTGGAAAACACTCTTCAGGATATCATCTAGGACAACTTCCCCAACCTAGTAGGGCAGGCCAACATTCAAATTCAGGAAATACAGAGAACGCCACAAACATACTCCCCCAGAAGAGCAACTCCAAGACACATAATTGCCAGATTCACCAAAGTTGAAATGAAGGAAAAAATCTTAAGGGCAGCCAGAGAGAAAGGTCGGGTTACCCACAAAGGGAAGCCCATCAGACTAACAGCAGATCTCTCGGCAGAAACTCTACAAGCCAGAAGAGAGTGGGGGCCAATATTCAACGTTCTTAAAGAAAAGAATTTTAAACCCATAATTTCATATCCAGCCAAACTAAGTTTCATAAGTAAAGGAGAAATAAAATCCTTTACAGATAAACAAATGCTTACAGATTTTGTCACCACCAGGCCAGCCTTACAAGAGACCCTGAAGGAAGCCCTAAACATGGAAAGGAACAACCGGTACCAGCCATTACAAAAACAAGCCAAAATGTAAAGACCATCGAGGCTAGGAAGAAACTGCATCAA
The DNA here is from genome assembly GCF_007565055.1 of Rhinopithecus roxellana. Lineage (NCBI taxonomy): Eukaryota > Metazoa > Chordata > Mammalia > Primates > Cercopithecidae > Rhinopithecus > Rhinopithecus roxellana. The sequence goes on from NC_044555.1 coordinate 8,725,062, forward strand.
CTAACGAGCAAAATAACCAGTTAATATCATAATGGCAGGATCAAGGTCACACATAACAATATTAACCTTAAATGTTAATGGACTAAATGCTCCAATTAAAAGACACAGACTGGCAAACTGGATAAAGAGTCAAGACCCATCAGTCTGCTGTATTCAGGAGACCCATCTCACATGCAGAGACATACATAGGCTCAAAATAAAGGGATGGAGGAAGATCTACCAAGCAAATGGAGAACAAAAAAAAAGCAGGGGTTGCAATCCTTGTCTCTGATAAAACAGACTTTAAACCATCAAAGATCAAAAGAGACAAAGAAGGCCATTACATAATGGTAAAGGGATCAATTCAACAGGAAGAGCTAACTCTCCTAAATATATATGCACCCAATACAGGAGCACCCAGATTCATAAAGCAAGTCCTTAGAGACTTACAAAGAGACTTAGACTCCCATACAATAATAATGGGAGACTTCAACACTCCACTGTCAACATTAGACAGATCAACGAGACAGAAAGTTAACAAGGATATCCAGGAATTGAACTCATCTCTGCACCAAGCGGACCTAATAGACATCTATAGAACTCTCCACCCCAAATCAATAGAATATACATTCTTCTCAGCACCACATCGCACTTATTCCAAAATTGACCACATAATTGGAAGTAAAGCACTCCTCAGCAAATGTACAAGAACAGAAATTATAACAAACTGTCTCTCAGACCACAGTGCAATCAAACTAGAACTCAGGACTAAGAAACTCAATCAAAACTGCTCAACTACATGGAAACTGAACAACCTGCTCCTGAATGACTACTGGGTACATAACGAAATGAAAGCGGAAATGAAGATGTTCTTTGAAACCAATGAGAACAAAGATACAACATACCAGAATCTCTGGGACACATTTAATGCAGTGTGTAGAGGGAAATTTATAGCACTAAATGCCCACAAGAGAAAGCAGGAAAGATCTAAAATTGACACTCTAACATCACAATTAAAAGAACTAGAGAGGCAAGAGCAAACACATTCAAAAGCTAGCAGAAGGCAAGAAATAACTAAGATCAGAGCCGAACTGAAGGAGATAGAGACACAAAAAACCCTCCAAAAAATCAATGAATCCAGGAGTTGGTTTTTTGAAAAGATCAACAAAATTGACAGACCGCGAGCAAGGCTAATAAAGAAGAAAAGAGAGAGGAATCAAATAGATGCAATAAAAAATGATAAAGGGGATATCACCACTGACCCCACAGAAATACAAACTACCATCAGAGAATACTATAAACGCCTCTACGCAAATCAACTAGAAAATCTAGAAGAAATGGATAATTTCCTGGACACTTACACTCTCCCAAGGCTAAACCAGGAAGAAGTTGAATCCCTGAATAGACCAATAGCAGGCTCTGAAATTGAGGCAACAATTAATAGCCTACCCACCAAAAAAAGTCCAGGTCCAGATGGATTCACAGCTGAATTCTACCAGAGGTACAAGGAGGAGCTGGTACCATTCCTTCTGAAACTATTCCAATCAATAGAAAAAGAGGGAATCCTCCCTAACTCATTTTATGAGGCCAACATCATCCTGATACCAAAGCCTGGCAGAGACACAACAAGAAAAGAGAATTTTAGACCAATATCCCTGATGAACATTGATGCAAAAATTCTCAATAAAATACTGGCAAACCGGATTCAGCAGCACATCAAAAAGCTTATCCACCATGATCAAGTGGGCTTCATCCCTGGGATGCAAGGCTGGTTCAAGATTCGCAAATCAATAAACGTAATCCAGCATATAAACAGAACCAAAGACAAGGACCACATGATTGTCTCAATAGATGCAGAAAAGGCTTTTGACAAAATTCAACAGCCCTTCATGCTAAAAACGCTCAATAAATTTGGTATTGATGGAACGTACCTCAAAATAATAAGAGCTATTTATGACAAACCCACAGCTAATATCATACTGAATGGGCAAAAACTGGAAAAATTCCCTTTGAAAACTGGCACAAGACAGGGATGCCCTCTCTCACCACTCCTATTCAACATAGTGTTGGAAGTTCTGGCTAGGGCAATCAGGCAAGAGAAAGAAATCAAGGGTATCCAGTTAGGAAAAGAAGAAGTCAAATTGTCCCTGTTTGCAGATGACATGATTGTATATTTAGAAAACCCCATCGTCTCAGCCCAAAATCTCCTTAAGCTGATAAGCAACTTCAGCAAAGTCTCAGGATACGAAATTAATGTGCAAAAATCACAAGCATTCTTATACACCAGTAACAGACAAGCAGAGAGCCAAATCAGGAATGATCTTCCATTCACAATTGCTTCAAAGAGAATAAAATACCTAGGAATCCAACTTACAAGGGATGTAAAGGACCTCTTCAAGGAGAACTACAAACCACTGCTCAGTGAAATCAAAGAGGACACAAACAAATGGAAGAACATACCATGCTCATGGAGAGGAAGAATCAATATCGTGAAAATGGCCATACTCCCCAAGGTTATTTATAGATTCAATGCCATCCCCATCAAGCTACCAATGAGTTTCTTCACAGAATTGGAAAAAACTGCTTTAAAGTTCATATGGAACCAAAAAAGAGCCCGCATTGCCAAGACAATCCTAAGTCAAAAGGACAAAGCTGGAGGCATCACGCTACCTGACTTCAAACTATACTACAAGGCTACAGTAACCAAAACAGCATGGTACTGGTACCAAAACAGAGATATAGACCAATGGAACAGAACAGAGTCCTCAGAAATAATACCGCACATCTACAGCCTTCTGATCTTTGACAAACCTGAGAGAAACAAGAAATGGGGAAAGGATTCCCTATTTAATAAATGGTGCTGGGAAAATTGGCTAGCCATAAGTAGAAAGCTGAAACTGGATCCTTTCCTTACCCCTTATACGAAGATTAATTCAAGATGGATTAGAGACTTAAATGTTAGACCTAATACCATCAAAACCCTAGAAGAAAATCTAGGTAGTACCATTCAGGACATAGGCATGGGCAAGGACTTCATGTCTAAAACGCCAAAAGCAACGGCAGCAAAAGCCAAAATTGACAAATGGGATCTAATTAAACTAAAGAGCTTTTGCACAGCAAAAGAAACTACCATCAGAGTGAACAGGCAACCTACAGAATGGGAGAAAATGTTTGCAACCTACTCATCTGACAAAGGGCTAATATCCAGAATCTACAAAGAACTCAAACAAATATATGAGAAAAAAATCAAACAACCCCATCAAAAAGTGGGGAAAGGATATGAACAGACATTTCTCAAAAGAAGATATTCATACAGCCAACAGACACATGAAAAAATGCTCATCGTCACTCGCCATCAGAGAAATGCAAATCAAAATCACAATGAGATACCATCTCACACCAGTTAGAATGGCAATCATTAAGAAGTCAGGAAACAACAGGTGTTGGAGAGGATGTGGAGAAATAGGAACACTTTTACACTGTTGGTGGGATTGTAAACTAGTTCAACCATTATGGAAAACAGTATGGCAATTCCTCAAGGATCTAGAACTAGATGTACCATATGACCCAGCCATCCCACTACTGGGTATATACCCAAAGGATTATAAATTATTCTACTACAAAGACACATGTACACGTATGTTTATTGTGGCACTATTCACAATAGCAAAGACTTGGAATCAACCCAAATGTCCATCTGTGACAGACTGGATTAAGAAAATGTGGCACATATACACCATGGAATAGTATGCAGCCATAAAAAAGGATGAGTTTGCGTCCTTTGTAGGGACATGGATGCAGCTGGAAACCATCATTCTTAGCAAACTATCACAAGAACAGAAAACCAAACACCGCATGTTCTCACTCATAGGTGGGAACTGAACAATGAGATCACTTGGACTCGGGAAGGGGAACATCACGCACTGGGGCCTATCATGGGGAGGGGGGAGGGGGGAGGAGGGAGGGATTTCAGTGGGAACTTATACATGATATAAATGATGAATTGATGGGTGCTGACGAGTTGATGGGTGCAGCACACCAACATGGCATAAGTATACATATGTAACAAACCTGCAGGTTATGCACATGTACCCTAGAACTTAAAGTATAATAAAAAATAAATAAATAAATAAATAAATAAATAAATAAATAAATAAATAAATAAATAAAAAGTGTTTCATAGTTTTAGCTCTTACATTTAGTTCTTTGATCCATTTTGAGTTAATTTTTGTATGTGGTTGAGGTAGGGGCCCAGATTTATTCTTTTGCATGTGGCTATGTGGTTGCCTTGACACCATTTGTTTAAAAGACTATGCTTGCCCATTAACATGTTTTGACAGTCTTATCAAAAATCAATACTGAAGATATAACGGTTTATTTCTGGATTCTCAGTTGTAGTCCACTGATACATATGCCTATCCGTATACCAGAACCACATTGTTTGATTATTGTATCTTTGTAGTAAGTTTTGAAATCAGGAAGTGTGAGTCCTCCAATTTTGCTGTTCTTTTTAAAGATTGTTTTGGTTATTTGCAATTCCTTGAGATTTCATATAAATTTTCAGATGGTCTTTCCTATTTCTGCAAAAAAAATCATTGAGATCTTGACCGTGATTACATTGATACTATAGATCACTGTGTAGTATTGACATCTTGATACTATTAAGTCTTCCAACCCATGAGCTTAAAATGTCTTTCCATTTATATGTGTCTTTAATTTCTTTAGGCTGTGTTTTGTAGTTTTTAGCATATAAGTCTTCTTTTTTTTTTTTTTTTTTTTTTTTGAGACAGAGTTTTACTGTGTCACCCAGGCTGGAGTACAGTAGCAAGATCTTGGCTCACCGAAACAGCAACCTCCACCTCCTGGGTTCAAGCAATTCTCCTAGCTCAGCCTCCCGAGTTGCTGGAATTGCAGGTACACACCACCATGCCCAGCTAATTTTGTTGTTTTTGTATTTTTAGAAGAGATGGGGTTTCTCCATGTTGGCCTGGTCTCAAACTCCAGACCTTGAGTGATCCAGCTGCCTGGCTTCCCAAAGTGCTGGGATTACAGGCATGAGTCACCACGCCCAGCCAGTATATAACTCTTTAGCCTCTTTGGTTAAGTTTAATCCTAATCATTTTCACTATTTTGAAATTTTTACAGTTCTTACATTTTTGCTATATGCAATGGAATCATTTGTCATTTTTCACAGTGTACACAAGTTTTTAAAATATATTTTTGACAATTCTGTTGTGTTCCTCTTCTGGTAAGGGAGCTCTCAATGTTACTCTTGGCTCTAGTTTCAGTTCTGACACTAATTTCCTCTGTGGTCTCAACCAGGCCCCCTTCTACTCTCTAGTCATAAGTTTCCCCGTGTACCATTAGGAGGTGAAGAGTGGCTTAGAACAGTGATTTTTTTAAAAATGTGTTTTACTATTCCTAAGATGTGTTTCCGAGAATATGAAGGTCAGAGTGGGATGATCAAACGGGGGGTTCTGCTTTTATCTGTTTAATATATTGTGCATATAATTTTGCTCAAAGAAATAATTTTTTTCTTCAAAAGTAGGAGGAATAGTTGAAATTTAAGAGTCTTCTAAATCTGCAGTTCTGTATTCTTAAGCCAGTAAGTGTGAAGAGGAGATGTGTGATGAAGAGGGTATAAATTGGATAAAGGGCAAATACTTTTGAGGAGGAAAGAAAGAGGCAAAGCAAGTGAAGAAAAATCAAGTGAATACACTTGCTTCCCACCCCCTCCCTGAACACTCAAGGGTTTTCAGGCCCTTAAGAACCATTCTATGGGCTCAGGAAGCATGACCTTAGACTTCAGAAATACCCACAACAACATTCTCTTCTGGAAAGCCCCACCCCTGTAGCACCCCCTCTCACCATGACTACTACTGCTGTTTTGCTGAAGACATAGATCACTGTAAGGCAAGCTACCACTAAACTTGTCTTTCACTGGCTTTATGACTTGGACTGGGTGTCTCTCATCTTAGGTATGATCTTGCCTAAGGTATACCTCAGAAGCTAACCACAGTCCTAAGCAGGCCCTGGATTGACCTTCAGTACAGGAAACAAGAAGCAAAGCAAGAAAACAGACATGAGCAGTACTATTCTGAGGTTTTTCTTAACTTAAATATATGATTTAGGCCAGGCGCAGTGGCTCAAGCCTGTAATCCCAGCACTTTGGGAGGCCGAGACGGGCGGATCATGAGGTCAGGAGATCGAGACCATCCTGGCTAACACTGTGAAACCCCGTCTCTACTAAAAAAAATACAAAAAACTAGCCGGGCGAGGTGGCGGGCGCCTGTAGTCCCAGCTGCTCCAGAGGCTGAGGCAGGAGAATGGCGTAAACCCGGGAGGCGGAGCTTGCAGTGAGCTGAGATCTGGCCACTGCACTCCAGCCCGGGCAACAGAGTGAGACTCCGTCTCAAAATAAATAAATAAATAAATAAATAAATAAATAAATAAATAAATAAATGATTTAAAGAATACATATAGAAAAAGAACATGAACCACACAAATAGCATGTAATAAATAACTATGAAGTAAAACACTTGTATAACCACTACCAGGTCAAGAAATAGAGCAATACAAACACCTCAACATTACCTCATGTGCTCCTCCCTATTTCTGTCTCCATCTTTCCCCACTAGAGGTAACTACTATCCTAGTTTTTACAGTAATCATTTCTTTGCTATTCTTTATAATTTTACACCATAAATAGGCAATGTGTTTCCTTATACTTCTCTCCCTTTGGCCTATAGTAGTTAAAAGCCGAAGCTCTGAAAAAGATGGCTTGAAAGTCTATTTTTGCTATCTATTAGCCATGTGACCTTGGGAAAGTTACTTGTCTTAGTATGTTAGATTTCATACCTAACAGGCTAATAATTGTATATTGTACAATTCTAATGAGACTCTGATGAACGGATCCAAATAAATTAGAAAAGTACTTGGTACATAGCTTGTGCTCATTAATACTTAGTTATTACTGTTATTCCAACAATGTGGAAAGGAAAATATGTTCTGCTCAGAGGAGGGTGCTAGGACATGGAAGGCATCAAAGGGGTGGCAGGAGAGCTACCAGGTTCCTGCCTAAAGGCCTCATTCTTCTGCAGAAAAATTAAGCTGACCATAAAACACTTTCAAAGTGGCAGTAGTGCCATAAGAAATTATCATACTAAGAGTTACAGTAGCACCAGCAACTGCAGTGATACCAGAAGTGTCAGTGACCCAAGCAGCTCTAAGATCATAAATACTAGTGGAAACTCCATTGCTAGTGAAAGCACAGTGGCCATTGAGAACACAAGCAGCAGCAACAGCAACAATGCCAGCATAGAAGCAAGCACCAATGCAGACATGAGCGTCAGTGAAGAAGTGGGCACCTGCAGAATTGAGACTGGCAGCAAAACTGCAAGTGCGGCCAATACTATGATGTTCAATGAAGACATCAGTGTCAATCATAGCTGAATGCCAATGAAGGCTTCAACACCTTCAGGAGTCTGAGCCTGAGCACACTTGGGAGTCTGAGTTCCAGTGGGTGTCTGAGTTCCAGTGGGAGTGAGAGTGGCAAACAGCAGTCCACTATTTTGGCCCTCAACCAGTCATACTATATTTCCAGGTGAGTATCATGCTTGTCACTACCTCCTGCATCCTGGCTTCCTTGCTTACAGGTCTGTCCAAAGGAGCCCAAGAAATGAAAGCCCAGTTAAGTAGAAAAACATCATAGGAAAGGCAGCTCTGGAGGGTTTCAAGAAGCAGGGGATTAAGCATTTTCACAGATAATATGCAGAGAAATTTACTGAAATCCTCAGAGAAGTTAGAACAGAAAGAATCCCTAGCAGCTTCCCACATGAGGAAGACACTGGAGATCTTTTGCTTTGTTTTGACTCATACTAGGGCCACCTAACCTAGGTAGAAGGAAAGGCCAACTTGGGAAGAAACATAATTGTTTTTATGACCCCTTTCCATCTCAGCACCAGCTGCCAGCCAGTGTTCATGAATAGGAATGTGGAAACCATGCCTCTCCCCACTCCATATTTCAGGACTCGTTCACTGCCCGTGAGTAGAACTCTACCTTTTTCTCCTTTTTATTCTCCATCTATTACAGTACCCCTACCTACCTAATTTCAGATCCATGCCTACATGGGTTCTTTTTCTGATAATCTTAACTTACTGAGCCCTGAGCTGGGCACCAGTGGTTCCAACCCTATCCATGCTTTGGGAACCTTAAAATCAGGGATGCAAGCTGAGTGCAGTGGCTCACACCTGTAATCCCTGCTACTCAGGAGGCTGAGGCAGGCGGATCATTCAACCCCAGGAGTTTCAGGTTGTAGTGAGCTATGATCACGTCGCTGCACTCCAGCCTGAGGGACAAAACAAGACCCTTTCTCTAAAGAAAAAAAAGAAAGTTACAAGTGCTAGAGACAGATTGCCAGGGTTTGCATCCTGGTTACATCACTAAACACAATGTGAGATTTGGGGCAAGTTATGGGGAGTGATAATAGTATCTAGCTTATGATGTTTAATGAATTTTTAAAAATCAGGGCCCCAAGAGTCTAAAGAAGAGAAATCCCAGCAAGAAAAAGACCCCATTTTGGGAGGGGAAGAATAAACTATTTGTATATAGTGGTACCAGGGAGGGCTTTAACATGACATTTGAACTCAGTGGCAAAAGATTAGGCATTTACTAGGTGGGAGCAGATAGGCATACCAGGCTGATTAACTACCATAAGCAATGGCCAAGAGGCATGAACGAAGCATGTCATGTTCAAAGAAAAGTGAGCAGCTGGAATACAGGATACAAAGGGGGAAAGGGCAGGAGATAAATCAGGAAAAGCAGGATAGGGATCAGCAAAGGAGCTTGGACTTTATCCTGTAAACAAAGAGGAACCATTGAGGGATTTTAAGCTGGAGAGAGGCATGATCAGATTTGAGGTTTACAAAGAGGATGGAAATGCATCTGAAACAATCAACAAAGTAGTCTCTAGGTGAGGTTGTCTGCAGTGTTTATCTCACCAGTTCATGACATGTGGATTTTTCATTTCCCATCTCACCTCTCCCAGGGACCAACTCTGAGAGGCCAGTTAGCCAGACAATGGGGCTCTGATGGGAACTCTCCATGGGCTCAGTCCACCTTCATCATGGATGATGAGACTGAACTGAACAATGGTACACAGATCCAGTGAAGACACCTTATTCTCAACAATGATAAGAGTATCATTGTTGCAATGATAAGAATATCATTATTGCCAAGCCTAAGTAGGATACTTCTGGTCCCCAGGATGGTGGAATTGGGAAGGGATGGGGGAGGTTGGAATGGTTCCTTCTATAGGATGCCTTTGCAATAAGGCAAAGTTGCCTATGGAAGCTCTTCGATGGTCCAGTAGGTCAAATTTTCTGTCTCTGTTGTGTCCAGGATATAGATACCACTCCATTTTAGCCAGGGAAGATACAGAGGGAAACCCAACACCTGAGACAGGAGAAGAGGCACAATTCCAGGCACTCATCAGGATGGGAGAGGGAAGTTAATAAGCAGAAAGCCACCTTTTAGCCCAAGCCCCCAAGGCCCATCCCAGGGTCCATGGGAAGTAGGTAGCAGACTCCTTTCTGCAGACTCAGACTGATCTGCCATGGTCATAAATCCTAGGTCCACCAACAGCCTGAAACTTAAGAAAAAGGTGCGTCTGAGTGAGGTGTGGTTTGCCTCCTGCCTAGACGAAGTGACAGTGAAGGAGATCTGTGCAGACACCTCCTTCATGATCAGTTGGCACACAACCAACACTGTGGTCATCCTCTGGTAAGGCAGTCATGAGAATTACCTTCTCTTCTATATTATTCATTCCTTCTTACTTTATCTCTTCTTTTAAAATTCTTGTGAAATTATTTTTTACCAAATTGTGAAATGTAAACAGTCATCCCTCACTGTCTGCAGGGTGTGAACACTTATTGAACATTCTGTCCTGCGATGCCTGGATTTTAGGAATTACAGGCACCAAAAAAGACATAGAGATAAAAGGGGGAAAAAAAAGAAAAAAAAATTGCACTGACAGCTGGTTTTGAAGGTCTACACAGACTTCCTTCGTGTACCCACACCTAATTTATTGAGTGGCCACCAAGGCTGTTTACTTAGTGGATGTTTAATAAATACTTTTAGGAAATTAAAAACTGAAACAGCCATACACTGAGACCCAGGAATGCAGTCTCACATGTGAATACTCAGACCTACTCTATACGCTGCTGCTTAACAAACCCATGTGAGCCCAACCACCTCAGTGCCTTCTCACGTGCACTTGCATAGTACATATATCCATACTTATGCTTACCCATACATACATGTAGATGCACACACCTCTGTTTCTACATACCCATACATGTCCATTTATATTTTTCTCATACATTATTCTCACAATAAAGCGTATTCCTACATAAACCATGCTGCTACACTGACCCACACATATGCCTCTCCATCAATGCCCACACACATTCACCCACATGTACATGCAATCACATGTACATATTCTTCTGCTTACATACACAGCATATCCAACACATACTAACTCACAACTCACATTTTACACACACTCACATTTCATGCATAGGTACATTTCCACACACAGGCTTACACACATACACCTGTATTTATAGGCACGGACACACTCCTAGACATACCCGTGCTCATGTACTTACATACACCTCTGATCACATTCCCTACACCTACATATACCTATGGTCATCTACACACTCGCACCTGAGTTTTTTCTATTCATTGCACACACATACACATTTCCATGCACAAGCACATTCACATAATTAGTTCTACATACAGACGCATGCCCAAGGTTTCCTTTTTGTTTTCTTGCTCCTTAAGAAGAAATTATCTCAAAGAGGAAAGTCATTCATCACTCCTCTCCGTGCTCTTTCCTAGATAACCATTCCAGTTTTGTGTGTGTATATTGTCATTATTTCCCAAAAAAACAAGAATTGCTGGTTTCCTGCTCTGTGCTGGTAAGTTGTTTCCTCCTTTCCCTCTCCCCATCTCAGTCTCTACCTCAAGTTCACCTCAGAGTGGG